>NC_091237.1:10817222-10864722 GCF_040958095.1 Procambarus clarkii | reverse complement strand
TTTATTTGTCGTGTTTTGTTTAGTTGTTTCACTTCACTTGTCCCCGGCCAAGTTCTTGTGTTTGTTCCCACTGACCAACGGCTCCCACAGTGTTACCAACGTCCGCTCTCTCCGGGGCCGAGCAAGCTAACGAAGCCAACCAACAGTGTTGTCAACGACCGGGTGAAGTTATACAGTGTGTGTATATACATCATACATCACGTGACCTCTTCTCCCCCTTCCCCTATCCCTATACTACCCCCCCCCCCACCCACCCCCCTATTGTATTGGTGTAGTGCTACCGCGGACTCACGGACGCTCTTGAACCGGTTTTGTCTTGCTGACGACCCAACCTGTTTGCTGGTAAGTTGTGTGTGTGTGTGTGTGTGTGTGTGTGTGTGTGTGTGTGTGTGTGTGTGTGTGTGTGTGTGTGTGTGTGTGTGTGTGTGTGTGTGTGTGTGTGTGAAAAGGTTAATACCTTTTCGTTGTAACTGACTGTTGATGGATGGCGGGGGGGGGGGGGTAGGAGAAGATATATAGACAGCCAGGAGCACTATGCAACTGGCGCACCTGGTACCTTATCCACTCGACCAACCATGACCGTACAAAAGATATTGGTAACCGAGGCTATTTCCCCACCGTCCCGACGGCACTTGGTGGTAAGCTTGGGTATAGTTATTTCATCAAATCACCTCACTTTGTGGGGCCACGGGAGCAACACAAATGCAAACAAGCTTGAATGGTCCCCAAGCATATATGCAACTGGTTAAGGTACCAGGTACGCTAGTTGCATAGTGCTCCTGGCTGTCTGGGTTCGAATCCCTCTTGGGTGTGGAGTGTTCAGTTGTATGTTGGCTTGTGGATGTCTTCTACGAAGACATCCTTCACATACCTTCCTGGCTGGTGTAACACCACTACTCATCTCACTTGTATAGCATACCTTAACCTGCTGGTATAACCCAACCAACACTGTTGGTATAACCCAACCAACACTGTTGGTATAACCCAACCAACACTGTTGGTATAACCCAACCAACACTGCTGGTATAACCCAACCAACACTGTTGGTATAACCCAACCAACACTGCTGGTATAACCAAACACTGCTGGTGTAGCCTCACCATCACCACTGGTATAACCAACACCACTGGTATAACCAACACCACTGGTATAGCCTCACTAACACCACTGATATAAGTCAACTAACACCGCTCGTATAACCAAAATAGCACTGCTACGTTGGCCCACCCAGCACTGTTGGTGGAAGCCATCATTAAGTGAAGATGCTGCTCATATTCACTGCCACACAGGACAGTGAGGATACGGCTCATATTCACTGCCACACAGGACAGTGAGGATGCTGCTCATATTCACTGCCACACAGGACAGTGAGGATGCTGCTCATATTCACTGCCACACAGGACAGTGAGGATGCTGCTCATATTCACTGCCACACAGGACAGTGAGGATGCTGCTCATATTCACTGCCACACAGGACAGTGAGGATGCTGCTCATATTCACTGCCACACAGGACAGATGATCAGCTTAATACAAGAATATAAGTTACAGATTCTAGTAAATATATTTCAACTAAGAGCTTGAGAATAATAAACTAGGCGGCCTGAGAATGATGGCACTGCTAATGCGGTTGACAAAAGTTTGCACCGCAACGTTCACTGCTACACTGAACCGGAGGCGAGTCATTAAAGCTCGAGCCTCTCCGCGTGGGCCGGACGACTCAAACAGAAAACGGAACAGAACGTCACTTTTGTGAGTCGATTTCATTTCAAATTACGTCCAAATTTGGCCATAGCGCCGCCCATACGAGCCAAAAGTGACGTTATTTTTAAGAGGACGGGTTGCTCGTCGAGATGGATCATCTCAAAGCTCTCCAAATGTACTCACTAGAAAGGAGACGAGAGAGATGCCAAATAATATACATGTGGAAAATACTGGAGGGACAGGTCCCAAATCTACACAGTAAAATAACAACGTACTGGAGTGAACGATATGGAAGAAAATGTAGAATAGAACCAGTGAAGAGCAGAGGTGCCATAGGCACAATCAGAGAACACTGTATGAACATCAGAGGTCCGCGGTTGTTCAACATCCTCCCAGTGAGTATAAGAAATATTGCCGGAACAACCGTGGACATCTTCAATAGAAAACAAGATTGTTTTCTTCAATGAGTGCTGGACCAACCGGGCTGTGATGGGTATGTGAGCCTGCGGGCAGCTCCAAGCAACAGCCTGGTGGAGCAAACTCTCACAAGTCAAGCCTGGCCTCGGGCTTGGGGAGTAGAAGAACTCCCAGAACCCCATCAACCAGGTATTAAAGATTCAATTGAAAATAGTAAAAAGGTCAAGCAAATTTAGATCAGATTGTTAGGATGTCTTCCAGTAGCTTAGATTCACAGAAATAGTTCTGTAGCTGCCTGCACACTAGGCCGGACGGTCTGACAGTTTAAACAGTTTAGTAATATAGTGTTGAGGGAAAAGTTTTACGTGTTCGTCTGAGAGTTTAAAGGCTGAATATAGCAGTAGTGGCTCAGTTTTAGTAACTCATTCCGTGCTTCTGTTGTCTCCCAACGTCAAGAGACTGTCGTACTAAAGTGCCCTTATCCTAACCTACCAGATGACCCAAAACAGAAAACGGGACAGTATGTCACTTTTACGAGCCGCTTCCATTTTCTAGTACGACAATTGTGGGGCTTAGGTAGAGTATACGTTAAAATGCGAGGCTCTAATAGGCGGGCGGGTTGAGTAACTTGCCAAATGTTACTGAAGTGAAGTTAAGTGTAAGTCAGGTAACGACCTCGTCACATTGTCTGGTTCTGTTACTGGTCGTAACACACTCATGCCTTCTATTATAAAAGATAGCGTCGATATCGCCCCTCCTCTCACTAGCAACACTGTTGATATCCTCACAGCTGCTCACAACTCTGACTTATTCACTTAACATTTTCACCACACAAAATTTTGAGAGTTGTATTCTGCTTAAAATTCCTTTAATTGCCAATATTTAACATTTATCTGGCTCTTATTACCTAATAACAAAATAAAGTGTGTTATTATGCAAATATATAAATACACTAACGGGGGTACTCGGCGGTGCCCGGGTCGCCTCTCTGTGTCTCTTGGGTGTTGGTATTTTTATCTCTGTCTCCCTGTCCCTTTGTCTCTGTCTATATAGATAATAAATCATTTAAGAATGTGGCAGCTGAGTGTGAGTGTTGAGGTGGAGGTGCTCAACACTCACTGGAGGTGCTCAACACTCACTGGAGGTGCTCAACACTCACTGGAGGTGCTCAACACTGTCACTGGAGGTGCTCAACACTCACTGGAGGTGCTCAACACTCACTGGAGGTGCTCAACACTCACTGGAGGTGCTCAACACTCACTGGAGGTGCTCAACACTGTCACTGGAGGTGCTCAACACTCACTGGAGGTGCTCAACACTGTCACTGGAGGTGCTCAACACTCACTAGAGGTGCTCAACACTCACTGGAGGTGCTCAACACTGTCACTGGAGGTGCTCAACACTGTCACTGGAGGTGCTCAACACTCACTGGAGGTGCTCAACACTCACTGGAGGTGCTCAACACTCACTGGAGGTACTCAACACTCACTGGAGGTGCTCAACACTGTCACTGGAGGTGCTCAACACTGTCACTGGAGGTGCTCAACACTCACTGGAGGTGCTCAACACTGTCACTGGAGGTGCTCAACACTCACTGGAGGTGCTCAACATTCACTGGAGGTGCTCAACACTCACTGGAGGTGCTCAACACTGTCTCTGGAGGTGCTCAACACTCACTGGAGGTGCTCAACACTGTCACTGGAGGTGCTCAACACTCACTGGAGGTGTTCAACACTCACTGGAGGTGCTCAACACTCACTGGAGGTGCTCAACACTCACTGGAGGTGCTCAACACTGTCACTGGAGGTGCTCAACACTCACTGGAGGTGCTCAACACTCTCACTGGAGGTGCTCAACACTCACTGGAGGTGCTCAACACTCACCGGAGGTGCTCAACACTCACTGGAGGTACTCAACACTCACTGGAGGTACTCAACACTCTCACTGGAGGTGCTCAACACTCACTGGAGGTGCTCAACACTCTCACTGGAGGTGCTCAACACTCTCACTGGAGGTGCTCAACACTCACTGGAGGTGCTCAACACTCACTGGAGGTGCTCAACACTCACTGGAGGTGCTCAACACTCACTGGAGGTGCTCAACACTCACTGGAGGTGCTCAACACTCACTGGAGGTGCTCAACACTCACTGGAGGTGCTCAACACTCACTGGAGGTGCTCAACACTCTCACTGGAGGTGCTCAACACTCACTAAAGGTGCTCAACACTCACTGGAGGTGCTGAACACTCTCACTGGAGGTGCTCAACACTCACTGGAGGTGCTCAACACTTACTGGAGGTGCTCAACACTCTCACTGGAGGTGCTCATCACTCACTGGAGGTGCTCAACACTCTCACTGGAGGTGCTCAACACTCACTGGAGGTGCTCAACACTCACTGGAGGTGCTCAACACTCACTGGAGGTGCTCAACACTTTCACTGGAGGTGCTCAACACTCACTGGAGGTGCTCAACACTCTCACTGGAGGTGCTCAACACTCACTGGAGGTGCTCAACACTCACTGGAGGTGCTCAACACTCTCACTGGAGGTGCTCAACACTCACTGGAGGTGCTCAACACTCACTGGAGGTGCTCAACACTCACTGGAGGTGCTCAACACTCACTGGAGATGCTCAACACTCACTGGAGGTGCTCAACACTCTCTGGAGGTGCTCAACACTCACTGGAGGTGCTCAACACTCTCACTGGAGGTGCTCAACACTCTCACTGGAGGTGTTCAACACTCTCTGGAGGTGCTCAACACTCACTGGAGGTGCTCAACACTCACTGGAGGTGCTCAACACTCTCTGGAGGTGCTCAACACTCACTGGAGGTGCTCAACACTCACTGGAGGTGCTCAACACTCACTGGAGGTGCTCAACACTCACTGGAGGTGATCAACACTCACTGGAGGTGATCAACACTCACTGGAGGTGCTCAACACTCACTGGAGGTGCTCAACACTCACTGGAGGTGCTCAACACTCACTGGAGGTGCTCAACACTCACTGGAGGTGCTCAACACTCACTGGAGGTGCTCAACACTCACTGGAGGTGCTCAACACTCACTGGAGGTGATCAACACTCACTGGAGGTGCTCAACACTCACTGGAGGTGCTCAACACTCACTGGAGGTGCTCAACACTCACTGGAGGTGCTCAACACTCACTGGAGGTGCTCAACACTCACTGGAGGTGCTCAACACTCACTGGAGGTGCTCAACACTCACTGGAGGTGCTCAACACTCACTGGAGGTGATCAACACTCACTGGAGGTGATCAACACTCACTGGAGGTGCTCAACACTCACTGGAGGTGCTCAACACTCACTGGAGGTGCTCAACACTCACTGGAGGTGCTCAACACTCACTGGAGGTGCTCAACACTCTCTCACCGGCAGCATGAACATCACTCCCTTGTGTCAGGCTTGAGTGAACTGCTCAACCACTTGAGCAGTTCACAACCCCTCACCATGTTCAGGACGGGTAAGAGAGCACCTGCTCTCTCTCCGTCTCATTCTGTCTATTTGTCTGTCAGCTTGACTCTCTGTCTATTTGTCTGTCAACTTGACTCTCTGTCTGCGTCTGTCAACTTGACTCTGTCTGCGTCTGTCAACTTGACTCTCTGTCTGTGTCTGTCAACTTGACTCTCTGTCTGTGTCTGTCAACTTGACTCTCTGTCTGTGTCTGTCAACTTGACTCTCTGTCTGTGTCTGTATATATCTCTCTATTGTCTCTGTCTATTGTTATGTTTCTTTGTCTACACTTCTGTCTATGTTTCTGTTCGTGTCTCTATCCCTGTCAATACTCAGGGAGTATTGACTATGAAAGGCTATGGCATGCTGTCATAGCCTTTCCTTCTTTGTCTCTCTGTTACTCTGGGATGGAGAGAGAGGATTGAGCTCGGTGGTGCTGTATCCGTGCAGTCAAGGAGGGGGGGGGGGGTACTCTTCCTGTGTTGCCAGGGGGGTGGGGGGGGTAGCGTTGTGTTGCTGATGACATCATCAACTCATATATGTGCCTCTTGCGGCCAAATTTTGACAGGTAGAATTATTTTGACAATTTTAAGGACATATGTGCATAATGTTTTACTATGTGGTAAAAATAATTTTTATTTAATTATTGTTTCAGAATGTGTTTTAAGGTCCAGCTGGTCCCACTGTCACCAGGAGGTTCACTGGAGTCCCTCTGCATCATGTCATAGATGTGGTACTCGTTTCATTGGTGTCAACCCTGACCCAGCCATGTTCGGCACATACCTAAAAGTATTTACTATAAAAAATTGGGTGAGGCTAGCCATAAGCGTATGTCTTCCAACGTCGAGCAGACAGACAGAAAGAGACATTCTGATTTATAGATATAGGTGGGTTTAAACAGAAAGCTTATCTTGAGATGATTTCGGGGCTTTTTAGTGTCCCCGCGGCCCCGTCCTCGACCAGACCTCCACCCCCAGGAAGCAGCCCGTGACAGCTGACTAACACCCAGGTACCTATTTTACTGCTAGGTAACAGGGGCATAGGGTGACAGAAACTCTGCCCATTGTTTCTCGCCGGCGCCTGGGATCGAACCCAGGACCACAGGATTACAAGTCCAGCGTGCTGTCCGCTCGGCCGACCGGCTCCCGACAGGGTTCAAGACAGTCCTTGGCCACACACGACACACAATGATCTTCCACTCAGACTTAACTTGTACTAATTCTCCAATTTACTGTTAATAACCAGAACTTAATCCAAGTTAAGACACCTTCAATACCATGGGATTCTGACTTTTGAATGAGTCTCTCATGAGGCACTATAAAAGGCTTTGCTGACGTCAGGATATCGAGTGACACAAGCCTTTCTGCTATCATCTGCCTGAAATATACTGTAATAGAATGAAAGCAAATTTGATAAACACGAGCTGTCCCTAGTAAAACCATGTTATGAATCCTGTATTAATCTATATTTTTGGAGAAGTGAATAATAGCTTTTGCCATTATCGACTCAATCAATTTTTATACAATAGATGTTAAGCAAATTAAACAATTGTTTCACGCAAGTGATTCATCTCTCTTTTACAAAATCGACACAAAATTTGCAACCTTCCACGAATTCCGGAACTCTTTACGACTCTAGTGATTGAATAAATATACCAGACAAGGGCTCGCTAAGCTCCTCTTTACATTCGTTAAGCACCCCGGCAAACACTTGATCTGGCCCTGAGGCTTGTTTGGTCCTGAGTGTGGCTGTGGGGTTACTGCCTCCTTCACATCCACACCTCAACTTGTTCTCTTCCACACCTGCATAAATTTGATCACTTACAGGCTTAATGTGAAAATGTGAAGTTCTTCTCAAATATATATATCTCAGCTACCACCACTGGTATATCTCAGCTACCACCACTGGTATACCGCAGCTACCACCACTGGTATACCGCAGCTACCACCACTGGTATACCGCAGCTACCACCACTGGTATATCTCAGCTACCACCACTGGTATACCTCAGCTACCACCACTGGTATATCTCAGCTACTACCACTGGTATACCTCAGCTACCACCACTGGTATACCGCAGCTACTACCACTGGTATACCTCAGCTACCACCACTGGTATACCGCAGCTACCACCACTGGTATACCACAGCTACCATCACTGGTATACCTCAGCTACCACCACTGGTATACCACAGTTACCACCACTGGTATACCACAGCTACCACCACTGGTATACCACAGCTACCACCACTGGTATACCTCAGCTACCACCACTGGTATACCGCAGCTACCACCACTGGTATACCTCAGCTACCACCACTGGTATACCACAGGTACCGCCATTGGTATACGTCAGCTACCACCACTGGTATATCTCAGCTACCACCACTGGTATACCGCAGCTACCACCACTGGTATACCACAGCTACCACCACTGGTATACCACAGCTACCATCACTGGTATACCTCAGCTACCACCACTGGTATACCACAGTTACCACCACTGCTATACCACAGCTACCACCACTGGTATACCTCAGCTACCACCACTGGTATACCGCAGCTACCACCACTGGTATACCTCAGCTACCACCACTGGTATACCACAGCTACCACCACTGCTATACCGCAGCTACCACCACTGGTATACCTCAGCTACCACCACTGGTATACCTCAGCTACCACCACTGGTATACCGCAGCTACCACCACTGGTATACCTCAGCTACCACCACTGGTATACCTCAGCTACCACCACTGGTATACCTCAGCTACCACCACTGGTATACCTCAGCTACCACCACTGGTATAACTCAGCTACCACCACTGGTATACCACAGGTACCACCACTGGTATACCGCAGCTACCACCACTGGTATACCTCAGCTACCACCACTGGTATAACTCAGCTACCACCACTGGTATACCACAGCTACCACCACTGGTATACCGCAGCTACCACCACTGGTATACCTCAGCTACCACCACTGGTATACCTCAGCTACCACCACTGGTATAACTCAGCTACCACCACTGGTATACCACAGGTACCGCCATTGGTATACGTCAGCTACCACCTCTGGTATACTTCAGCTACCACCACTGGTATACCGCAGCTACCACCACTGGTATACCTCAGCTACCACCACTGGTATACCTCAGCTACCACCACTGGTATACCTCAGCTACCACCACTGGTATACCGCAGCTACCACCACTGGTATACCTCAGCTACCACCACTGGTATACCTCAGCTACCACCACTGGTATACCTCAGCTACCACCACTGGTATACCTCAGCTACCACCACTGGTATACCGCAGCTACCACCACTGGTATACCACAGCTACCACCACTGGTATACCACAGCTACCATCACTGGTATACCACAGCTACCACCACTGGTATACCTCAGCTACCACCGCTGGTATACCTCACCTACCACCACTGGTATACCTCAGCTACCACCACTGGTATACCTCACCTACCACCACTGGTATACCGCAGCTACCACCACTGGTATACCTCAGCTACCACCACTGGTATACCACAGCTACCACCACTGCTATACCGCAGCTACCACCACTGGTATACCTCAGCTACCACCACTGGTATACCACAGGTACCGCCATTGGTATACGTCAGCTACCACCTCTGGTATACTTCAGCTACCACCACTGGTATACCGCAGCTACCACCACTGGTATACCTCAGCTACCACCACTGGTATACCTCAGCTACCACCACTGGTATACCGCAGCTACCACCACTGGTATACCTCAGCTACCACCACTGGTATACCTCAGCTACCACCACTGGTATACCTCAGCTACCACCACTGGTATACCTCAGCTACCACCACTGGTATACCGCAGCTACCACCACTGGTATACCACAGCTACCACCACTGGTATACCACAGCTACCATCACTGGTATACCACAGCTACCACCACTGGTATACCTCAGCTACCACCACTGGTATACCTCACCTACCACCACTGGTATTCCTCAGCTACCACCACTGGTATACCTCACCTACCACCACTGGTATACCTCAGCTACCACCACTGGTATACCTCAGCTACCACCACTGGTATACCTCAGCTACCACCACTGGTATACCTCAGCTACCACCACTGGTATACCTCACCTACCACCACTGGTATACCTCAGCTACCACCACTGGTATACCTCACCTACCACCACTGGTATACCGCAGCTACCACTACCTGTGTACATCATTTATCACCACTGTTATAATTCATTATTTAATAATTCAATTTATCGGGGGACAGGCAGCCAGTGCATATACACATGTTAGGCTTATATCGAGGTCCCCCCCCCCCAGGTCATACTACTGCCCCTACGATGAAGCATAACAGCAAGTTAAATCCTTGGTACCTATTTACTGCTAGGTGAACAGGTGCATTAGGTGATGGGACACGGGCTCAACCATTTCTGCCCCCCCCGGGGATTTGAACTCTGAGTTCGAGTTTGTGTCGAGAACGAATCCGACTGTACTACTGAGACCCCTAAAGCCTTATTCCTTAGTTATACCCACTGATATACCACTAATGGTATATTATACCAATGCTACCTCAGCTTCCACTAGTAGTGGAAGCTACCTCAATGCTAATATGCTACCCCAGCTTCCACTAGTAGTATACCACCTCCACTGTACCAGTGGAGGTGGTATACCAGTGGAGGTATACCTGTGGTATACTAATCACCACTGGTATATAGATCAGCCACCACTGTGGATATTTTCCACTGTTATATTCAAACATTCAAATTAGCGATCAATGATGGCGGCCAAGGTGAGTGTTCTCCCGCTGTCAGGCGGTGTGCTAAGTGTCATATTGACCACTGCACGATAATGGCCGTTATCTTTCCTTAATTATCGCCCCGTAAATGTGCCTAATTGATTCACTCACACTCTCAGTACCTGGAGAATAATGTTGTACTTGAACATATATGTGTTCTATGTTAATAAAACAACACATTAGTTCACATTCTGAACCATAACGAAAAATCACAGAGAAATCCTAGGCTACAATATTGTTCTTCATACAGTTGATTAGAAATGCTGTCAATACGAGCTGATTGTCAGTATTGTTATTAATTACCAATTTAAAAGTTCTACAAATGTAACCTAATTGTTAATATACTAGACTTATAAGAGCCGTATAAAGAGGGAATTAATTAGTTACTAAATATTGGGAAGAGGAACCCGCGGGCGGCGTGTGGCGGGCTGCCCCAGGTCTGGGCGGGACTCGCCCGCCGGGGCTCCTGCAGGGCACACGTCGCGCTCCTCGCTCCGGCCCCTAGCAACGCTTACCTAATTATCTCGGTATAATTTCGGACATTAGTCTCGTTTATTAAGTGCCAAAGAAGAAGAATATATCAGTGTCCGGCGGTATTAAGTGCCAAAGGAGAGGGAATATGCAGGGAAAGACAGCGTCGGCCGCGCCCACTGGAGGGCGGGAAAGTCTCCATAAGAGGTCACAAGCCACCCGCTACAACTCAGATAAGGTTGATATTGTTCAAGCTTTATATATATATATAGTTCTGTTACTAGAGTTATTAGTATCTAAATATTTTAATATAAAACACTTTCCCATTACGAAGTGAAGCAATATCATGCCTCCAATCCAGTTCTTCAACATTGCAACACTAGGGCAGTGTTGCTACTGAGGCTACACTGAAATGTTGTTTTAGTTGGTGATGATTTTGTGAAGTCTGCAATATGATGAAATGCTGATGAATTAGCTGTCACGATAGATTGGTTTTTTGCATGACAAAGTTGAGTCGTTTGGTTACGTCATTGACTGAAAGCGTCAATAGCCTAACTTTAGACTTTTTAACTCTAGGAGCCTAGTTTCCATAGTTACTACTAGTATACCACTGTTGGTATACTAGTAGTGATTGTGTTTACCACTGTTGGTATACTAGTAGTGATTGTGTTTACCACTGTTGGTATACTAGTAGTGATTGTGTTTACCACTGTTGGTATACTAGTTTACCACTGTTGGTATACTAGTAGTGATTGTGTTTACCACTGTTGGTATACTAGTAGTGATTGTGTTTACCACTGTTGGTATACTAGTAGTGATTGTGTTTACCACTGTTGGTATACTAGTAGTGATTGTGTTTACCACTGTTGGTATACTAGTAGTGATTGTGTTTACCACTGTACTATTATACCTCCACTAGAACTCCTGTTATACAACTGTTACATCTTACCTTCCACCGCTCATATATATTAGTATACCATGACTCATAACGCCACATCTCAGCTACCACCTCGAGTATACCTCTAGTATACCACCGTAGGTATACACCCATGGTATAGCTTTCCCAGCCTCGGGAAGCGAAGTCTATTCCTCGACTCGGTAATTTGATCTTAAGTTTCAGCTTCCTGATTTGACTTTTAACTCAAGGAATTTCTAATTACAGGAGAAGGGAGAACGCCACAATCCGTAAATAAATTAAAATAAACAAAATGTAACCAATCGATCATAACTAACTCAAACTATATTGTTTATTTCCTATTAATTAATATAAACAATATATTTCAAAGTGTATTACGAAGATATTAAAAATATTTTTTCCTACTATAGACTAGGGATGCACATTTTATTGTCTTTACATAGGTGGGTTATTTCTTAACATGAAGCTATATAGTCGTAACGGATAAGTGCTTTTAATTACCTTATCTTATGGCTCTGACTCCTGTTAGCAGGCTGAGTAGACCTTTCTCCTCCCAAAACTTACGATAAGTCTTGTAATAACTAAAATGCTACCCAGGGCGGGCAGCAATCGTAATAACTTACGATAAGCCTTACTCGGTAGTTCCTCTGTAATACGACCCGCCAATCGGTGATCAACCAGGTACCCAATTACTGCTGGGTGAACAGAAGCGTATAGTTAAGGACTGGCGCCTGGTCAATCCTCTCCGACCAGGATACGAACCTAGGGCAAAACGTTGGCGCGTGTACTGTGATTCCTAGTTTTTATGAACTCGACTCGAATGCACTCGGACATGGGGTTGAATGAGTGCTAAAGACTCTCTATGCTTTTGTGGTGTGGTGGTACAGCACTCGACTTTGCATCACGCGGGCAGAGGTTCTAATCCCAGAGAGGGTGTTTGGAATTTTCAAGTATATATAAATATTTTCTAATGGAATTATAACACCTTCCGTTATAGTATATATGATTTTGTTTAATGAAAGTGAAACAAACGCCATGGAGAGGGGGAGGGACCTGCTGCATGGGTGACAGCTTCTCCATATCAACCTACCCTGGCTTTGCGCTCTGGAGAGGCCGCTCAGACCGACAACCAGAGCACAACTCCCTAGTCTCCTGAGACTGATGGATGCCTAATAATACTATATATGTTGTACAGTCAAGGTAAAGTATTACTTTACCCCCCCCCCGCCTTAGTTTCTTGGAAAGTACAAAATGGCAACGCTGCTTTTGTTGTCGTATTATTCGTTTTGATTATGGAAAAATAGGCGCTTTGCAACGGCGAGTCTCGCGCTGCTATCTAAGGGAAAATAATGAAGAGAAGTGAATACAAATTAATATATGTAGATTAGTGAAAAAGGGAGATTGCTCTACTCTTGTGCTTGTTTATTGACCTTTTATGTAAACCATATAACGTATGATAATTTTACGTATTGACATTTGGCTGTCCAGGCAAACAACGTTATGTCACACAAAACGCTCCCGCCATCGTCCTCGCACCTCAATCAACAACACACACACAACATTTTTTCATGTTAAAAGTGGTTGCAAACATTTATATTTGTGATATTTGTTATACTTTATACGAGTAATGGTATCAAGACGTAATTACACCTCAATATTCAGTAGATAATAGTATGTGTATTACGAGAGACTAAAAATATGGCAAATGTTCAATCAAATTATGCGTGTAATTCATTGCCATTTGAAGATTAGTTTAACATGCACTGCCATATGATAAATGTTAAGCGAAAAAGTTATTTGCTTCGTAAAACGATTACAGTTCTAATGAGCAAACAATACATATTGCTTCATTGGTTGTTTCACCAAGAATGTATTAGAGAATGCTGTGGCATTTTGTTGAAAGCTATACATGATTTACGTGAGGGTTACTGATAGTCTAGTGGAGGGCAGGTAGCTTGCGGCTTGTCAAAGGTCTCCCCATTTGTTCTGATTTGTAAGATCCAAGCTGGGTCTTAAAATTTGGCAATGTTTGGCCATTTGTGGGTAGGGTGATGGCTACTCGTGCTGGGTTGAAAATTTGTATTTAATTATTCAATTAACAAAAAAGTAAAATTTCATTAATATAAATAACAGTATAATCTGCAGTATATAAGTAGAAAGTTAAATGATAAATTATAGGACATAAGTATAATATAACATAAGTGAAATAACTAAACAAAACGATAATGTATAACCTGTAGTTAATAACTGTAAATATGCTTGGCTGGGAACTAGCCTAATTAGTAAAGATTGCAACAAGTAAAGTAACAATTTGGTATTTTATAAAATTTGAATGTAAGATAAGTAGATTAACTGCAACCCATATGTACATAACTGCAAGTTAAAATTCACAGTAAAGGAAAAAAGTTAAGTATTTAAGGGCCGATGGACAAACCTAATTACTGTTGAATTTGAATTTGTTTGAATTCAACAATTACAGTTGAACATTACAAAAAGTTGAGGGAAGAACATCTGGTGCAAATGTGGGGACCCATAGCCTTGTAGAAGAATATATATAATATATATTATATATATTATAAAATATATAATGTATATATATATATATATATAATATACATATATATATATATATTATATATATATATATATATATATATATATATAGTCATATAATATATATATATCATATATAATGTCATATAATATATATTATAATATCATATATAATATATATAATATATATTATATATAATATATATAATATATATATTATATATAATATATATAATATATATAATATATATTATATATAATATATATAATATAATATATATTATATATAATATATCATATATAATATATTATAATATATATTATATATAATATATATTATATAATATATTATATAATATATATTATATAATATTATATATTATATAATATATATATATTATATAATATATATTATATATATATTATATATAATATAATATATATAATATATTATACAATATATATTATATAATATTATATATTATATAATATTATATATTATATAATATTATATATATAATATTATATATTATATAATATTATATATTATATAATATTATATATTATATAATATATATATATATTATATAATATATATTATATATATATTATATATAATATAATATTTAATATATATATATATATATATATATATATATATATATATAATGTATATAATATATTATATATATATTATATATAATATATAATATATTATATATAATATAATATATAATATATATATTATATATAATGTATATAATATATTATATATATTATATATAATATAATTTATATTATAATATATGACAATGTCAGACCACGAAGGAAAAATGAAACAGGAAATTTCCTTAAGTACTTTCGTATATTAAATACATCTTCAGAAGGTGAAGATGAACACCTTCTGAAGATGTATTTAATATACGAAAGTACTTAAGGAAATTTCCTGTTTCATTTTTCCTTCGTGGTCTGACATTGTCACATTCTTAATCACGTGTTTATTTTCGTGATATACACACATTATAATATATATATATATTATATAATATATATATAATGTATATTATATAATATATATATTATATATTATATATAATATATATTATATATAATATATATTATATAATATATATAATGTATATATTATGTATATATATTATATATATGTATATATATTATATATATATGTGTATATATATATATATACATTATATATATAATATAATATATATATATATATTATATATAATATATATACATATATATATGTATATATTAAGACCCAGTATATATACAATATATATATATATATATATATATATATATATATATATATATATATATATATATATATATATATATATATATATATATATATATTATTAAATATGACCGAAAAAGTAAGATTAATAATTCTAACACGAATTTTCTCAATCTTTCGTACATTTCTTTTCACTGTTGGAGATAATTCAAAAATCAATTCTCCAAAATTTTGAATTACCTCCAACAGTGAAAAGAAATGTACGAAAGATTGAGAAAATTCGTGTTAGAATTATTAATCTTACTTTTTCGGTCATATTTAATATATGTCTACAGGAAAGACTGCTACCAAAATAAACTAATATATATATATATATATATATATATATATATATATATATATATATATATATATATATATATATATATATATATATATATATATATATAATATATATATATATTATATGTATATATAATATATATATATATATATAATATATATATATATATATATATATTATATATATATATATATATATATATATATATATATAATATAAAATATATATATAACATACCATTCTGAAGATGTATTATTCAACACGAAAGTACTTAAGGAAATTCCTGTTTCAATTCTTCCTCCGTGGTCTGACTGTCACATTTTTCATCACGTGTTAACTTTCATGATTTACACACAACATATATGATATATATATAATATATATATGACTCATAAGCTCTCGGGAAACAATGAACGAAAAAGTAACGCGTTAAATTCCACAGTTCAGGAAAAACATAATTGTAAAGATTGAGGATATTTTCCTGCGAGTGGCGGAAATATTTTTCAAACTTTTGCCTCATTGAGATCATTAAATTTGTCAAGATTACGATTATATTTTATTATTAAAAGGCGAACTATATTGGTTTGTACCTTGAATTATCGTTTTTCTTTATTATTTATCAGGTGATTAAGATTTTTCTGGCAAGGTTTGTTAGTTTATTTTCCTAGATATTTGTTTTCAAAAATATAAAATGTATATATAGGTAATTGACAAGATTTATAATGTATAAAGCGAAATATAGTTTGATAAAAGACAATTTATAAGTAAATCGATGTGAGTTGTGTAATAACCTAGTTGTGCTTGCGGGGGGGGGGGGGTGGAGCTCTGGCTCTTTGGTCCCGCCTCTCAACTGTCAATCAACTGGTGTACAGATTCTTGAGCCTACTGGGCTCTATCATATCTACATTTGAAACTGTATGGAGTCAGCCTCCACCACATCACTTCCTAGTGCATTCCATTTACTAACTACTCTGCAACCGAAAAAGTTCTTTCTAACGTCCCTGTGGCTCATTTGGGTACTCGGCTTCCACCTGTGTCCCTTTGTGCGTGTGCCCCATGTGGTAAATAGTCTGTCGTTATCTATTCTATCAGTTCCTCTGAGAATCTTGTATGTGGTGATAATGTCCCCTCTAACACTCTGTCTTCCAGTGTCGTGAGGTGCATTTCACGCAGCCTTTCCTCGTAACTCATGCCTCTTAGTTCTGGGACTAGCCTAGTGGCATACCTCTGAACTTTTTCCAGCTTCGTCTTGTGCTTGACAAGGTACGGGCTCCATGCTGGGGCCGCATACTCCAGGATTGGTCTTACATATGCTTTGTACAAGGTTCTGAATGATTCCTTACACGGGTTCCTGAAGGTTGTTCTGATTGTGGGCATTCACCTAGTTGTATTCACCTTGTTGTGTTTGCGGGGGTTGAGCTTTGCTCTTTCGGCCCGTCTCTCAACTGCCAATCAACTGTTTACTATTTTTTTCCCACACCACACACACCCCAGGAAGCAGCCCGTGACAGCTGACTAACTCCCAGGTACCTATTTACTGCTAGGTAACAGGGGCATTCAGGGTGAAAGAAACTTTGCCCATTTGTTTCTGCCTCGTGCGGGAATCGAACCCGCACCACAGAATTAAGTCCTGCGCGCTATCCACCAGGCTACCAGGCCCCCTTGTGTTTGTGTGTGTACTCGCCTAGTTGTGCTTGCGGGGGTTGAGCTTTGGCTCTTTGGTCCCACCTCTCAACACACGTGTGCGCATGTGTGTACTCACCTAGATGTGCTTGCGGGGGTTGAGGTCTGGCTTTTTAATCCTGCCTTTCAAGTGTCAATCAACTGATGTACTTGTTCCTGAGCCTACTGGGCTCTATCATATCTACACTTGAAACTATGTGTGGAGTCAGCCTCCACCACATCACTTCCTAATCCATTCCATTTGTCATCTACTGACACTAAAAAAGTTCTTTCTAATATCTCTGTGGCTCATTTCGGTTCTCAGTTTCCACCTGTGTCCCCTAGTGCGTGTGCCCCTTGTGTTACCTAGCCTGTCTTCATCTACCCTATCAATTCCTTTAAGATTCTTGTATGTGGCGATCATGTCCCCCCTAACTTCTGTCTTCGAGCGTGAACACAAAAGTGTGTGCTCACCTAATTGTACTCGCCTAATTGTGCTTGCGGGGGTTGAGCTTTGGCTCTTTGGTCCCGCCTCTCAACTGTCAATCAACTGGTGTACAGATTCCTGAGCCTACTGGGCTCGGTACTGTGTGTGTACTCACCTAATTGTACTCACCTAATTGTGCTTGCGGGGGTTGAGCTCTGGCTCTTTGGTCCCGCCTCTCAACCGTCAATCAACTGGTGTACAGATTCCTGAGCCTATTGGGCTCTATCATATCTACATTTGAAACTGTGTATGGAGTCAGCCTCCACCACATCACTTCCTAATGCATTCCATTTACTAACTACTCTGACACGGAAAAAGTTCTTTCTAACGTCTCTGTGGCTCATTTGGGTACTCAGCTTCCACCTGTGTCCCCTTGTTCGCGTCCCACCAGTGTTGAATAGTTCATCCTTGTTTACCCGGTCGATTCCCCTGAGGATTTTGTAGGTTGTGATCATGTCCCCCCTTACTCTTCTGTCTTTCAGTGTCGTAAGGTGCATTTCCCGCAGCCTTTCCTCATAACTCATGCCTCTTAGTTCCGGGACTAGTCTAGTAGCATACCTTTGGACTTTTTCCAGCTTCGTCTTGTGCTTGACAAGGTACGGGCTCCATGCTGGGGCCGCATACTCCAGGATTGGTCTTACATATGTGGTGTACAAGATTCTGAATGATTCCTTACACAGGTTCCTGAACGCCGTTCTGATGTTAGCCAGCCTCGCATATGCCGCAGACGTTATTCTCTTTATGTGGGCTTCAGGAGACAGGTTTGGTGTGATATCAACTCCTAGATCTTTCTCTGTCTGTTTCATTAAGTACTTCATCTCCTATTCTGTATCCTGTGCCTGGCCTCCTGTTTCCACTGCCTAGTTTCATTACTTTGCATTTACTCGGGTTGAACTTCAACAGCCATTTGTTGGACCATTCACTCAGTCTATCCAGGTCATCTTGTAGCCTCCTACTATCATCCTCTGTTTCAATCCTCCTCATAATTTTTGCATCATCGGCAAACATTGAGAGGAACGAATCTATACCCTCTGGGAGATCATTTACATATACCAGAAACAGTATAGGTCCAAGGACTGACCCCTGCGGGACTCCACTTGTGACGTCTCGCCAATCTGAGACCTCACCCCTCACACTGACTCGTTGTCTCCTGTTACTTAGGTACTCCTGTATCCAACGGAGTACCTTCCCTTTCACTCCAGCCTGCATCTCCAGTTTTTTCACTAGCCTCTTGTGTGGCACTGTGTCAAAGGCTTTCTGACAATCCAAAAATATGCAGTCTGCCCACCCTTCTCTTTCTTGCCGTATTTTTGTTGCCTGGTCGTAGAATTCAAGTAACCCTGTGAGGCAGGACCTGCCATCCCTGAACCCATGTTGATGCTGTGTTACAAAGTTCCTTCGCTCCAGATGCTCCACTAGTTTTTTTCGCACAATCTTCTCCATCAGCTTGCATGGTACGCAGGTTAGGGACACTGGCCTGTAGTTTAGTGCCTCCTGTCTATCCCCTTTCTTGTATATCGGGACTACGTTAGCTGCTTTCCAAATATCTGGCAGTTCCCCTGTTGCCAGTGATTTGTTATGCACTATGGAGAGTGGTAGGCACAGTTCTCTTGCTCCTTCCTTTAGAACCCAAGGGGAGATTCCATCTGGGCCTACAGCCTTCGTCACGTCCAACTCTAGTAAACACTTCCTTACTTCCCCACTGGTAATCTCAAACTCTTCCAGTGGTTCCTGGTTAGCTATTCCCTCACTTACCTCTGGAATTTCTCCTTGCTCTAAGGTGAAGACCTCCTGGAATTTCTTATTCAATTCCTCACACACTTCCTTGTCATTTGTAGTGAATCCTTCCGCCCCTATCCTTAATCTCATAACCTGTTCCTTTACTGTTGTTTTTCCCCTTATGTGGCTATGCAACAATTTAGGCTGAGTCTTTGCCTTGCTCGCGATGTCATTTTCGTATTGTCTTTCTGCCTCTCTTCTCATCCTGACATATTCATTCATGGCATTCTGGTATCTTTCCCTGCTCTCCAGTGTCCTGTTATTCCTATAGTTTCTCCATGCCCTTTTACTTTGCTGCTTAGCTAGCCTACATCTCTGATTAAACCATGGGTTTCTCATCTTCATTTCTCTGTTTTCCTTTTGGACTGGGACAAACTTGTTTGCTGCGTCCTTGCACTTCTGCGTGATGTAATCCATCATATCTTGGGCCGTCTTTGTCTTTGTCCACACACTTTACACTTTACTTCATCTAGATCCCTATACAAGCCGAACTGCCAGAGATACTTGTAGCCAAGGGGGTGTCAGATTGTCAGAATCAAAGTTGTTCAATGTCAACCAATATTATTTGACTAGTTGTATATGAAAAGTGCTTTAATTGTCCCAAGTTTCAGTACTGCAGCATAAATAGAAAGGGAGATTTTTTTTTTTTTTTTTTTTTTCAACGTTTTTTACAGTTTCAAGTCCACACTTCAGAACACACGTTTCAGATATAATTATTCTGTGACACTTTTCTGACACATTAGCATATAATAAAGGACCTTGAGATATAGAATTTCCAAAACATCTTTAGTTTTCCTAATACAAATGTTCAAAGTTCCCAAATTTTATTTTGCAAATATGGCATGTTTATTGCTATTATAAAATCAATAAATGAACTTAGAGAAAAATGAAAACTCTCAAATGTAGAGACATGCCCTCCACATATACTGTGTAAGTTTCATGTAAATTGAATAAAAAATGAATCAGTTTTGTAAAAGTTTGTGTCAATTGAAAAAAAAAAAAATGAATGAAGTCTAAGGTTCTAAAATCTGTGGCTGAGGTTGACAACCAATTTTCTCCAAAATTGGCGTCCTTACAGATAGGCTTACGTACAGTCAGGTGTGTAAGTTTGATGCAAATCGCCCGAACAAAAAAATGAATTTTTTTTTTTTTTAATTTTTTTAAATTAAACTAATTATAATATTTGTTTAATATATGCTATTGTGATAGCAAAGAGTCATAGCTATGATTTCAGTTGACACTTTTGATTGATAATCGATTTTGACCATTTTGGCATAATTTTCACAACTACTTCAATATTTTTTTTCTCCCTTCCTATTTATGCTACGATGCTGAAACTTGGACCAGATGAAACACTTTTCATATAGAACTTGTCAAAAAAGTTTGATTGAAATCGAACGAGTTTTCATTTGTTGCATTTTTAGGGCAAATTGGGAACTGACGCCCCCTTAAATCTTATTCGAGCTGTGACATCTGTTAGTCTGCTGACTTTGTTACTTACCCCATACACATGTTTTACTTCGCACATTTCATTGTGATAAACAATGGACCTGCTGATTCCAATTTGCACTGTTCTACTTTCCTTAAATCCATCCAGGAGTTCTCGTCTAATGACACTTTTAAGGGACCTATTTGACAACTCAAGATTCCATGCTGCTTTGAACGTTTTGTTCAGAGTAGCTGAATCTAAAACAACCACCAATAGCTTTCGTTTCGTCCAGTCATGCTGGCTGTTTCTTTACTTCCTCTGCTGTCACCTCAATATTTGAGTCTCTCATCTTGGGTTATCTCCTCTTCTAACGCTGGGAGCTGCTCAGTGTGTTGTGAACACTCCGTGGAGACTGGCGTTTAGTACCTCGCAAATTTCCTGTGTTCTCACCTAGTTGTGCTTGCGGGGGTTGAGTTTTAGTTCTTAGGTCCCGCTTCTCAACTGTCAATCAACTGGTGTACAGATTCTGGAGTCTGTTAGGCTCTAGCAAATCTATACTTGCAACTGTGCATGGAGTCAGCCTCCACCACATCACTGCCTGATGCATTCCATTTGTTAACTATTCTGACACTGAAAAATTATTTATAATGTCCTTGAGGCTCATTTGGGTACTGGGTTTCCACCTGTTCCCTTGCTCGTGTTCCACCCATGTTAAATAGTTTCTTTGTTCACCCTGTCCATTCTCCTGCAAATTTTGTAGGTGGTGATCATGTTTCCAGTTACTCTGTCTTCCAGGGACGAGGTTTAGTTCCCGTAGCCTTTCCTCGTAGCTCATACCTCTGTGTATTTACTATTTGTGCCTGCAGAATCGAGCTATTAGCTCATGGACCTCACCTTTCTAACCAATCTATTTTTCCTATATTATGTCTACTACATGTATTTCTAACACACCTACACATCCCTAGAAAGCAGCCCGTAGTAGCTGTCTAACTCCCAGGTACTTATTTACTGCTAGGTGAATAGGGGTATAAGTTTAAAAGAAACTCTGCCCATTTGTCTGCCTCGGCCGGGAATTGAACCCGAGCCCTTAGCACTACGACCCCCGAGCGCTGTCCACTCAGCCGCGAGGCCCCGAGTGTGTGTGTGTACTCACCATTTTCTACCCGCAAGATCAAGCTTTAACTCTTGGACTCCATCTGTCGAGGTGCCAGCTGTCTAATACAATCACTCCATGTTTTTGACCATATAAGCTATTCGACTAAAACTGTTGATGTAGCTGGCTTTTACTTTCACCTTCTCTAGTTAAATATACATTTCTACAACTCTTTCGCTAAAGGAATATTGTACACCTCTCTCTCTATCTGTGTTTGAAGCGTGTTCGTGTTCATTCGATATTCATGGTAAACATTTCTCCCTTTTCCACCCTGTCAATCTCCATAAGTATTTTCTGTCTTTCTCATATCTTTTTCTCGTTCCTTTCACGGTGGGTAATTCTTTTTTCAGTCCTTCATACCCCATCACATAATTTTGGGAGCTGCCTCGTTGCAGATTTATGTATCTTTTAAAATTATCTTTACGAGCGGGCTACATGCTTTAGTACTGGTCTAATGTAGGTTATCTTGATGATTTCGGGGCTTAACGTCCCCGCGGCCCGGTCCTCGAGCAGGCCTCCTTTTTCTTTGTTACACACTCCCACGAAGCAGCCGTCTAACTCCCAGGTATCTATTTACTGACAGGTAACAGGGTCATCAGGGTGAAAGAAACATTTTGCCCATTTTGTTTCCGCCTCCACCGGGGATCGAACCCGGAACGTCAGGACTACGAATCCAAAGCGCTGTCCACCCAGCTGTTAGGCGCCCTGGTAGGTAGTGTTATTGGTGTTATATTTGAACTTTTTTTTTAATTTTAAGGGCTCCAAAGGTTGTCCTGATGCTTGCTAGTTTCGGGTATGTTGTTGACATTATCGTGTTTGTGTTGCTCCGGGGTAAGAATTGTTGTTATACTCACACTGAGGCCCTTTAATATAACTGTTTCCTGTAAGTAGTTCCCCTATATCATGATCTCTCTGATAGTGATCCCTCATATCCCTAAATGTTTTGTCGTGTCTCCTATATCTTGTTTTCATAACCTTACACTTATTGGTGTTATATTTAAGTAGCCATTTATTGGACAAAATTTGCAGCTCGTCTAGGTCTTTTTAGTGTATTGTCCAGTCTACTGTCCAGACTCTTCTTAAGTTTACATCATCCGCTTAACATTGGCATGAAGGACTCTATCACCCAGATGAGATCTTTCTCAAAGATGAGGAATTGAAGGGTTTTTGGAGCGATCCTTGGTAGACTCCATTTGTTTTTTTCTATTCCAAGTTCTCCCTCTACACTGTGAGTATTTCCCTCGTGTTTAATAAGTACTCTTCACATGCGTTTACTTAAAAGATAACTTTAATATGCGCTGCCGTCTACTAATAATATTAAATCATGTGTAAACATAAATATTAACACACTTTATAATAAAGTTGTACCGTGGATTGCCTCGCCGCTCGCAGCGTCGACTTGGCCGTCCGCCACCTGCCTCGACTCTCAGCGGTAATCCCGCTATTGACTCTTCTTAAAAGCCAACACGAATAATGAAACTATTAATAATTTAAATAATTTATATTATAAATGAGATTTCTTATGCATTGTAAATAGATTGCAGTCCGATGATTCCTCCTCATTTAATACATCTTATTTTGACGTACAACTCCCCTGAGGCCAGAAACTGATGTACTAAACATCACAGCGGCTTGCAAAATTGACGTGATGTCCCGTTTATCATTCTTGGGTCTATGGTTAGGTTAGGTTCGGGCAATTTAGAGCAGCATTTTAGTAATGTGTGAACGCTTGAGAGGTCGGTCTATATTTTGAGCGTTCACAAATATCCACATTTTCTATGTGTAGGTGGGTTAGGATAAGTGGGTGGCTTGGGTTCGGGACTTTTAGCACCCCATATTTTGTATGTTGTGGCAGATCAAGAGAACGAGGTGCCACATCATTCACTCCTCTTCCCACCGTAGTACTGAATATTGTAACTCGTGCTTCGTTTTCTTCAATACTCATCATTCAGAATCAATTATTTACTTAAGAGACCCTTTCGTTAATTATAACTGGTGTTGGACATCCAAGACTGAATCTCTAATTTCCTTCGTGATGCTCATTAAAGAAACGCAACATATTTTATTTGAGGGTATATTAAGTCAGCGGGAAGGCTGGTGACTTTTCTTCATATTAACTTATTTATGCAACCAGCTAGATATATACAAGCAGACTCCTGGTGATTTAAATATAAGCAAAAAGGAATATAATATCAGAAGTGCGAATATATTAACAATATATTAAACCATTGTGAAATATTTTACCACTGATTTCTCTGCTACAATATATGAAAGTTACCAGGAAATGCAATAGACACAAGGTCAAGGGCACGTGACTGATCTTGAAGAATCACATCTCCACCATTAATAATCCGTAGCGTTTACCTTATGTATAATAGTCTAATAAATTACCCCCACACACAGGGTTCAGAGCCTGGACTAACAGCAGTTCTTTTGTCAATTATTTTTTTCTTAAAAGACCATTAGATTCCTCCTTTATTTAGGGCAACAGCAGTTATACACTAAGAAAACCAATTACAGCCCCTCTCGAAAGAGCTATAGGCTTCTCCAAACACTGGCGTGACAGTGTTCTCCCCTCTGTAGGCCTAGGAAATACGAGTAATGAGGCCTTCCCACAAATGGCATGTCATCTAGAACTAACATATGATAGGCCCTGTGTACGTACTGAGGCCTCCTTAAAAATCATTTTATTCACCATCGAAGAATCGAACACCGGCCCGCAAGAAACGATCGCGTCACATCTTTATTGTGCATCCCATACTTCTTGCAAGCTTGTGTTCGATCCCCGATGGCCCAAATGGTTGCGCACCGTTCCTTCACTTCGTTCCCATATTCCAGCTCCACTCATGTCCTCATATCCCTTCAAAGTGCTAAATAGTCATACTGGCTTTATACTTCCTCCTGATAATATTTACTTTTTTATAGTTTTACTGGGGACTGCACTGTCCCCTTGAGTGTTTGTGCTCAGAAATGGCCATTAAATTGTTCAGTCTGTTCACCAAAATTTGTGAACACTAATAATAATAATAGTAGTAGTAGTAGTATTTTAAATATTAATTATATAACAAAAATAATAGAACCATAATATTCATGGCTATTATAATGGTCATTACTACTACTACTACTATCCAGACCACTGTCTGGCCAGCCCTACTTTCCAGGCCGTCCAGCCAGGCTCGCTCCAGGACCTGGTTTTAACCCCTGGAAATATTCTTTTACCTTTTTTCCCCCTCTCAGTGCACTTAGCTCATCTCACGCGCTCAAAGAAGCCATTAATATTTCCAGAATTCCATTTACCAGCTGTTTCGTGTTGCAGAATCTAAAAAAATAGATATCACTCGTGTGAAACTGGGAGTGTTTAATATGCTTTCGATGGCCCGAATGATTAAAGGTTTGGTCATTCCGGGTTTATATTCATGCAATTCAACGGGAGACATAAAGTTCGATCTGTATTTCTCGAACTGAATGAATGAACGAATGAATGATTTGTCTTCATGCTGAAGCATCTCGTTCCTTTTTTTTTAGGTTAGCAAATCTCTTTTTCTCATGTTACCAAATGTTTTTTGCAAAGATTATAAATTTTATTTTGCTCAGATTAGCAAATATCTCTGCTCATATTAGTAAATGTATTTTGCTAACAAAAAGCAGTATTTTTTTTTGGTATAGATTATTAAAGTTTAGGTAAAGAAATTCTTCTTTACTGCTTATCTAATGTCTCGTCAATGGCGATGGGACTATGAGGTGTCCCGTGTGGTGATGGTACTAACCTATCATTGTTGACGGGGAGTAAGTACAGTAATTATCAAAAGGAGGCACCAAGCCGGGAACGCTGTAGCACCATCAACAGTTGTGGATGGAGGTGGCGGCCACCACTTCTTTCAGTACATTCCACTTGTTGAGCACCCGCACACGGTACGAGTATCTCCTCACATTCCTTCTACTCATTTGCATTTCCAGCTTCACTTATGTTCTATCGTCCTACTTTCCCTTAATTTAATAAGTCTGTCCTTGTCCACTTTGTTTTGTTCCCCCTCAGTATCTTATATGTTATCATATCTCCTCTAGGGATGTAAGATCTTGTTCCATTAGCCTATCCTCGTAGCTTCACCCTTTTAGCTCTGGTACCAGTCTTGTTACAAACCTTTGTACGTTTACATTTTTTTTATACTTCCAAACATGTAGATTACAGGCTTATCTTACACATTCCAGTATTGGTCTACCAAAAGTTGTGTGTAGTGTCTTGAAAGAGTCCAGTTTTAGGTTTCTAAATGACGTTCGTATGTTTGGCAGCGTTCCATATGCTATCAGTGTTATTTTTAGTTTGTGTTTTAGCACCAAATTTTTTAGAACAAAATACTTGTCACTGGAACTAGGCTGTAATTTAATGCTTCCTTTGTCCCCCTTTTTTGTAATATTGGGACTGTTTGTTTTTTTCTAAAACAAGACATCCATCTCTCAGAATTGTAGAAGTTTTATCGAAAACTTCAGTTACCATGTGGCAAAGTTCCTCTACAGACTCCTTCAGAAGTGATGAGGATATTAAACTTGATCCTATAATTTTGTTGCATGTAGTTCCTAAAGTGTTTTTTTTTTAACTTCCACTACAGTGACAAACATATCATGCATGTTTCTTTTGTCCTTCCATCTCGCATCTCTGGTCTCCACGTTGGTTCCTTTGTAAAGACCTGAAATCTTTGGAGAGTTCATCAAACAACTTTACGTTTTCTGAGAGAATTTTCACCCCTTGTCGTTTCAACCTGATTACATAGTCTCTTACCATTGTTTTTTTTATATCAATAAGAGAGAATATGTTAGTTTGTACGTCTGTTGTCCAAGGTTGGAGTCTAGACGCTTGGGGCTAGCCTCACATTAACTTTGTAGTGGGAATTGTCTGGAGTACAGACATAGGCTGGTTGGGGATCCAGAACTCAAGAGGGAACAGCGTGTCAGGGTCACATTCTTACCCACAAGACGGTTTTTGGTACATTCCATGGGTTACACAGCTCAATATTTTGAAAACAAAAATGTCAAAACATATTTTTATTATAGTTATACACCATTAGTCACCGATCTCTGGAAAATTAACAAATTTTCTGCTCTTCATAATTTGGTCTCAGTAGCATAAAGCAGAGGATTCTCCTATACCTTCAAAGACTCAAGCTCTGCTCCTTTCTCAAATCAAATGGGAACAAAATATATATTTTTTTAATATTTCACACCGCTAGGATCCTTCCACTGTCAAGTGGGTGATGGCCCACCCACATGACAGTGGGTGACCATTACAGATTTTTTTAAAGAGAGGGAGTGACAGTCAGCAAAAAGGCAGACAGACAGAATGACACACATACTGATACAAAGATAGAAACAGTGCCAGTCAGAAACAGGGAGAGAAGGAAGAGGAAGGGGAAGAGCAATGGTGTTTGAAGAGGGATGGAAAAGGTATGGGGATATTTTATGTTGTCTTCAAATGGAGAGGGGGGTGGGTAAGTGAGAGGGTGGAGATGGGAGAGCAAAGGAGAAATGAGAGGGGAAGAAAGGGTAGAAAGGGAGGGAAGAGAGTGGGGAAGGTTGAATAAAGACCTGGGCACGGACGGGTACCCTCACTAGTATGGGTATATAACAGCTCTGAACTAGAGCTTTTGTCACAAGCCACCATCAAGTTGCCTCTCACCTTCACTACTGTCTCGAATATATTCATTTCTGGTTCATTTTAGTTCCTCTTTGTAGTCTTCTGCTTCTAGTTTATATCTTGAACATGCATTTTTGGTCCTCTCAATTGCTTTACTGTATGCCGATGAAGTCACAATAACGTGGCTGAAAAATGTTGACCAAACCACACTAGAAATTGGGGACGACGACGTTTCGGTCCGTCCAGGACCATTATCAAGTCGATTATGGTGCTTATTGAAGTAGGGGGTTAAACTTGATTTTTCATCCCCCTCCTTGCGTGGGATGAACAGTTCCATTGCATCTGTACATTTCTGAGCAATAACTTCCATCGTCTTATTTATTTCTTCCCTTCGTTCTCTTCCCCATTTCATTGTACTTCACTCAGAAGGTCCCTCGCCTGGCTGTAGTACACATGTCTTCCATCTCATTTTCTTGTCCTGGTTTAACCAATTCCTTCAGCTCCATTATGTATTCCAGCACGATAATACAACGGTCGTTACCTCTGAGCATCTCATACTCAATCTTTTCGACACCTGCCTCATGTTAGGTGAACACCAGGTCGAGTGTTGCTGGCGGGTCCTCTTCCCTTGCTCTTGGTGAGTCTCTAGTGCGTTGCCTCAATGTGTTAGTCCGCCACATATCTTGAGGGTTATCTCACCACACTCCCCTCATCATAGTTATCTCACTACACTCCCCTCATCATAGTTATCTCACTACACTCCTCTCATCACAGTTTTCCAATTTTCATGTAATTACCTTCGGATATCTGGTTGCATTCGTCGAAGTCTTAGGCCTTCTGTGTGTTTGGTGGTTTGGTTGTAAATCACCGCTACCACTGTTGGTGTTGCTAGTATGTACTCCTGCTGGTCAGTTTTCTGGTAAGTGGTTGTGATTTTCGTGGCGATGGTGATGTTGTTGGGGGTGATGGTAGTAGTGATGTTTGTTGTGATGGCGAGTGATGGTGGTTGTGGTGGTGGTGATTGTAGTGGTGACGGTGGATATGTAGGTGGTACTTATCTATCAGTGACTATGGGGAAGTGAGATCTAACTCTTTATGCCCCGCCTACTAGTCTTGTTGTGCCTGTTAAACGTCAAAATAGTTGAATTGAAACTTAAGTTCATTGTTGAATTGGGACTTAACGTTGTGGATGGAGGTGGCTTCCACAACTTCTTCTTTTAGAACATTACACTTGTTGGCTACCCGTACTGGGCACGAGTATTTCCTGACATTGTTCAGATTGTGATTTTCCAGCATCGACCTGTGTTTTCTTGTCTTTCTCCTGTGTCCCCTTTCTCTCTTTGAAGAGGCTATCCGTGTCCACCTTATCTATTCCCTTCAGTATCGTGTAAGTTGTGATCATATCCCCTCTGATCCTTCTATCCTCTAGAGTTGAGATTTAGTTCCTTTACCTATGTTATTAGCTCAGCCCTCTTAGCTCTGGCAGCAATCTTACTGGAATCTTTCGTACTTTTACATTTTGGCTTTGTGTTTCTTAAGGTATGCCGGTGCCGGTGGAATATGCTGTTGCTGCATATTCCAGTACTGGTCTAACGAATGCGTAGATTGCCTTGAAGGAGTCCTGATTTAGCTTTCTAAGCGGTGTTTTTATATTTGCCCATGTGCTAGCGATGTTATCCTGTTTGTGTGCCTCTGGTGTTAGTGTTGGAACTGCATCTACTTCCAAATATCTCTTTACGATTCCTATAGTTGCCTTCCCCCTTACAGTGTAGATGCCTCCTTGTCTCGTCTCTGTCTCCCATCTTCATTTTCATACACTTGTTAGGATTGAATTCCAGCAACCATTTGTTTGACTACTTCCGGAGTTTGTCAATGTCCTCCAGTAACTTTTTTTTCAGGCTATTTGCGCTAATCTTAAGCTTTGCATCTTCAAACATTGATACGCACGAGCTCGCTCACTCGGGAAGGTCGTTTACATAAATTAAGAACAGCAGTGGTTCCACGAGGCTCTGGGGCACCACTGGTTACATTCCTACAGCTTGAAAATTCCTCTTCAACTGTGACCGTGTTCGGTCCTTCAGACACTCCCTTACCCAGTACAGTGTTTGCCTAGTTATTTCAGCCTGCTTTTGTACTCCAGTCTTTTAAGGGAAACATTGTCAAATGACGTTTTTTGACAGTATAGGAAAATAGTCTACCAGCGCAAACGTCTTTTTCCCGTCTTATTTTAGTAACCTTGTTATAAAACTGAATCCAGTTTGTCAGGCACTACTGACCATTTCTAAATCCATGTTAATTTTTGACACATGGTCAGTCCACTCCTGATGCACGACGATTCTTAACTTGATTACTTTCTCCAGCACTTAACATGGAATACTTTTCAGTGACAATGGTCTGTAGTTTAGTGTCTCATCTGTCTTCTTTTGAATATTGGGAGTATGTTTGCCGTTTCCTGACATCTGGGAGAGTTCCTGTCTCAAGCATTTTATTAACAATTTTAGATAACGCGTGACAAAGTACCTCTTCAGCTTTCTTTAGCCGCCATGGAGAGATCTGATCTGGCTCCATTGATTTTGTTACATCTAATTCCTCCAGGTGTTTTCTTACCTCTTCTTCAGTGACTACACTATCCTCCAGTAGTACTTTCAGCCTTTCTTTCTGTACTTTGGTCTCCACGCTGGTTCTAATGTAAAGACCTCTTGAAATCATCTCTCGAGTTCCTCACATACCTGATTATAATTTCCTGTGAGCTCCCTTTTGTCTCCTCAATTTTAGTACATGGTCTTGCACTGTTGTTTTTTTCTTCATACGGATATTGAACAACTTTGGTTGGTGCTGGAGGTGGTGGTGGTGTTGCTGGGGGTGGTGGTGGTGGTGTTGCTGGGGGTGGTGGTGGTGGTGGTGGTGTTGCTGGGGGTGGAGGTGGTGGTGGTGGTGTTGCTGGGGGTGGAGGTGGTGGTGGTGGTGGTGGTGTTGCTGGGGGTGGTGGTGTTGCTGGTGGTGGTGGTGTTGCTGGGGGTGGAGGTGGTGGTGGTGGTGGTGGTGTTGCTGGGGGTGGTGGTGGTGTTGCTGGGGGTGGGGGAGGTGGTGGTGGTGGTGTTGCTGGGGGTGGAGGTGGTGATGGTGGTGTTGCTGGGGGTGGAGGTGGTGGTGGTGGTGTTGCTGGGGGTGGAGGAGGTGGTGGTGGTGGTGTTGCTGGGGGTGGAGGAGGTGGTGGTGGTGGTGTTGCTGGGGGTGGAGGAGGTGGTGGTGGTGTTGCTGGGGGTGAAGGAGGTGGTGGTGGTGTTGCTGGGGGTGGAGGTGGTGGTGGTGGTGTTGCTGGTGGTGGTGGTGGTGGTGTTGCTGGTGGTGGTGGTGGTGGTGTTGCTGGGGGTGGTGGTGGTGGTGGTGGTGTTGCTGGGGGTGGAGGAGGTGGTGGTGTTGTTGGGGGTGGAGGTGGTGGTGTTGTTGCTGGGGGTGGTGGTGGTGGTGCTGGGGGTGGTGGTGGTGGTGCTGGGGGTGGTGGTGGTGGTGCTGTTGGAGGTGGTGTTGGGGGTGGTGTTGCTGTTGTTGATTATGATGGTAGTAGTGGTGGGGGGTGATGTGGCTGGTGATGGTGGTGGAAATGTTGGTAGTTGTAATGTTAGTGACTGTGATGGTAGCGTAGGTGGTAGCAAAGGGGGTGGGGTGTAGTGGTGGGGGGTAGTTGTGGTGGCAAAAGTAGTTAACAGCGTGGCATATATGCAGACGAACCCACCAAAGATCCACACATACCCATTCCTACGCCAGCTGCGACAACACGCACCCCAACCCATCCAAACCTATGCCCCCTATACCCCACCCCTATACCCTACACCCATTCTCAGCCCATTACACGACAGTCCCTGAACTCAACCCAACCTTACCTAGCTTACAAAAGCAGGAGAACCGACCAATGCTTAAACTCACACCCTCCACCCACACAACCCCCCCCCCCTTACCCTCACAACCCCCCCCTTACCCTCACAACCCCCCCCTTACCCCCACAACCCCCCCTTACCCCCACAACCCCCCCTTACCCCCACAACCCCCCCCTTATCCCCACAACCCCCCCCTTATCCCCACAACCCCCCCCTTATCCCCACAACCCCCCCCTTATCCCCACAACCCCCCCCTTATCCCCACAACCCCCCCCTTATCCCCACAACCCCCCCTTATCCCCACAACCCCCCCCTTATCCCCACAACCCCCCAACCCACACAACCCCCCAACCCACACAACCCCCTACCCACACAACTCCCTCCTAACCCACAACCCCCCTTACCCACACAACTCCCGCCACCCACAACCCCCCCCCCACCCACACAACCCCCTACCCACACAATTCCCCCCTTACCCCCACAACTCCCGCCACCCACAACCCCTCCACTCAACCCTTCCCCCCACCCACTCAACCCTTCCCCCCACCCACTCAACCCTTCCCCCCACCCACTCAACCCTTCCCCCCACCCACTCAACCCTTCCCCCCACCCACTCAACCCTTCCCCCCACCCACTCAACCCTTCCCCCCACCCACTCAACCCTTCCCCCCACCCACTCAACCCTTCCCCCCACCCACTCAACCCTTCCCCCCACCCACTCAACCCTTCCCCCACCCACTCAACCCTTCCCCCACCCACTCAACCCTTCCCCCACCCACTCAACCCTTCCCCCACCCACTCAACCCTTCCCCCACCCACACCATCCACACAACCCCCCACACCACACCACACCTCCCACACCACCTCACCACCCACACTACCCCCCACACCACCCACACTACCCCCCACACCACCCACACTACCCCCCACACCACCTCACCCCCCCCACACCACCCACCCCCACACCACCCACCCCCACACCACCTACACAACCCCCCCACAACCCCCCCACCCACACCACACCACCCCCCACACCACCCCCCACACCACCCCCCCACACCACCCCCCACACCACCCACACAACCCACCCACACCACCCTCCACACCCCCCACATCTCTCTGATGCTGCACCTCTCACCAAACATGACTCTGGGGCTTATGTAAGTCAAGATAAAACACGGGATCAGAAAAACTCATCAGATCTCCATTTGTCTGGATTACTGTGAGGTATTTAACGATTGTCCTTGTCGGCCATTTCAAGAAACAATGACATTACCAGAATTAAAGTGTGTGTGTTCTTGTGAATGTGTGCGCGTGCGTTTACGTATTAGGTGACTCACTGCAGGATCGAACTCCAGCTCTTGAATCCCACCTTTTTAAATTAAAGGTTTTTCCTTAAGATACCTACAGGTCTAGTTCAATTTTATTCCCCCATTTGGTGTGCTGTAAACTGTCACATGTTGTTTATCTGTGCCTCAAAGGTCCACCCATACCCACGTGTATTGTTGGTACTCTTCTATGTCTCAAGCTGTTGGTATTCCTCTGTGCCACAAGCTAGAGGCTGTATTTGGGGTCGTTCTCGACCACAAGCAAAGCCTCTTAAGCTTAGCAACTTGTATATGCAGTGAGCCAGTTTCACAATCTCAGTTGCTTATCATGAACCCGCCCCCCATTACCTACGCCCCCCATCCCCATCTCTCCCCCATCCCCATACAGTGGGCGGCGGTGGAAAGGTTAGTCACCCACACGAACCTGCAGTTCGCAAACTGGAAATATTTGGCTAAAATATCTGGTAGTGGATCATTTTGCATAAAATATTGACACACGTGACAGTGATCTCTGGTCAGTTTTATTTGCATATTTATAAGTGTAGTATGCTATTACATCCTCACTGTCCTGTGTGGCAGTGAATGAGCCGTATCCTCACTGTCCTGTAGCAGTGACAACCCGTTCTCGCAAATTTAATGTCAATATTGACTTATTAAATATGTGCATAGGTGACATACTTAACATAATAAGTACCCTTAAAAAGATTCATAGAAAACACCGACCTTACCTAACCTACTTAGTATGTTAAGATAAGCATCTTATTGCTTCGTAATTACAATTATTACCTAACCTATAATAGGTATAGGTTAAGTAATAATTGTAATTACGAAGCAATAAGATGCTTATCTTAAGATACTAACAAGGTTAGGTAAGTTCGGTGTTTTCTATGAATCTTTTTAAGGGTATCTATCATGTTTAGTATATCACCTATGCACGTAGTTAATAAGTCAATACTGACTTTACGAATTTGCGAGAACGGGTTGAGCAGTGAATATGAGCAGCATCCTCACTGTCCCTGTACTTGCCTAGTTGTACTTACCTATTTGTGCTTGCGGGGGTTGAGCTCTGGCTCTTTGGTCCCGCCTCTCAACTGTCGGTCAACTGATGTACAGGTTCCTGAGTCTACTGGGCTCTATCATATCTACATTTGAAACTGTGTATGGAGTCAGCCTCCATCACATCACTACTTAATGCATTCCATTTGTTAACTAATCTGACACTGAAAAAAATATTTGTAATGTGTCTGTGGCTCATTTGGGCACCGAGTTTCCACCTGTGTCCCCTTGTTCATGTTCCACCTGTGCTAAAGAATTTCTTTGTTCACCCTGTCAGTTCCCCTGAGAATTTTGTAGGTGGTTATCATGTCTCTCCTTACTCCTCTGTTTTCCAGGGCCGTGAGGTTCAGCTCCTTTAGCCTTTCCTCGTAGCTCATACCTCTCAGTTCCAGGACTAGTCCGGTGGCATACCGCTCAATCTTCTCTAACTTTGTCTTGTGTTTAACAAGGTATGGACTCCAGGCTGGAGCTGCATATTCCAGGATTGGTCTGACATACAAGATCCTGAACGATTCCTTCCTCCAGTTTGTCCAGGTCGTCCTGTAGTCTGTCTATCTTCATCTGTCTTGATTTTTCTCATAATTTTCACATCATCAGCAAACATTGAGAGGAATGAGTCTATACCCTCTTGAAGATCATTTACATATTAGAAACAGGATGGGTCCAAGTACAGAGCCCTGTGGGGCTCCGCTGGTGACATATCTCCACACTGATGTCTCCCCCCCCCTCACAGTTACTCGCTGTTTCCTGTTGCTTAGATACTTCCTTATCCACTGGAGCACCTTACCCTTTACTTCTGCCTGTTGCTCCGGTGTGGCAGTGAATGAGTAACATCCTCACTGTTCTAAGTGGCAGTGAATATGTGCAGCATCCTCACTTTTTCTGGCAGTGAATATGAGCAGCATCTTCTCCTGTGTGGCAATTAATATGAGCAGCATCCTCACTGTCCTGTGTGGCAGTGAATATGAGCAGCATCCTTACTGTCCTGTGTGGCAGTGAATATGAGCAGCATCCTCACTGTCCTGTGTGGCAGTGAATATGAGCAGCATCCTCACTCTCCTGTGTGGCAGTGAATGAGCAGCATCCTCACTGTGCTGTGGCAGTGAATATGAGCAGCATCCTCACTGTCCTGTGTGGCAGTGAATGAGCAGCATCCTCACTGTGCTGTGTGGCAGTGAATATGAGCAGCATCCTCACTGTCCTGTGTGGCAGTGAATGAGCAGCATCCTCACTGTCCTGTGTGGCAGTGAATGAGCAGCATCCTCACTGTGCTGTGTGGCAGTGAATATGAGCCGTATCCTCACTGTCCCTGTACTTGCCTAGTTGTACTTACCTATTTGTGCTTGCGGGGGTTGAGCTCTGGCTCTTTGGTGCCGCCTTTCAACTGTCAATCAACTGGTGTACAGATTCCTGAGCCTACTGGGCTCTCTCATATGTAAATTTGATACTATTTATGGAGTCAGCCTCCACCACATCACTGCCTAATACATTCCATATGTTAATTACTCTGACACCGAAAAAGTTATTCCAAACGTCCCTGTCGCTCATTTGGGTACTCGGTTTGCCTCCTGTGTTCCCTTGTTCGCGTACCACCCGTGTTAAACAGTTTATCTTTATCTACCCTTTCCTCTGAGAAATTTGTAGGCAGTAATCGTGTCTCCCCGAGATCTCCTGTCTTCCAACAACGTGAAGTGCATTTCACGTTGTCTTTACTCATAACTCGTGCCTCTTAGTTATGGGTATGCCTAGTGGCATAACTCTAAACTTTGTCCAGCTTCGTCTTGTGCTTGACAAGGTACGGGCTCCATGCTGGGGCCGCATACTCCAGGATTGGTCTTACATTCGAGGTTTATAAAGTTCTGAAGGATTCCTTACACTGGTTCCTGAAGGCAGTTCTGATGTTAGCCAGCCTCGCATACGCCCCAGATTTTTTCTTTTCATGTGGGCTTCAGGAGGCAGGTTTGGCGTGATATCAACTTCTACATCTTTCTCTCTGTTCTTTTCATGAACTTCATCTTCTATTCGGTATCCTGTGTCTGGCCTCCTGGGGCCAGATTCACGAAAGCACTTACTGCAAGCACTTACGAACGTGTACATCTTTCCTCAATCTTTGACGGCTTTGGTTACATTTATTAAACAGTTTACAAGCATGAAAACTTCCCAATAAACTGTTGTTGTTATAAACAGCCTCCTGGTGCTTCGGAGCTCATTAACTGTTTAATAATTGTAAACAAAGCCGCCAAAGATTGATAAAAGATGTACAGGTTCGTAAGTGCTTTCGTGAATCTGGCCCCTGTTTCCTCCGCCTAGTTTCATTACCTTACATTTACTTGGGTTGAACTTTAGTAGCCATTTGTTGAACCTTTCCTTCAGTTTGTCTAGGTCATCTTGTAGCCTCATACTATCTTCCTGTCTCTTAATCCTCCTCATAATTTTTGAATCAGCAAACATTGAGAGGAATGAATCTATTCCCTCTGGGAGATCATTTACGCATACCAGAAACAGTATAGGTCCTAGGACTGATCCCTGTGCGACTCCACTGGTGACGCCTCGCCACTCAGACCTTCCCCCTCAGTGACTCGCTGTCTTCTGTTGTTTGGGTACTCCCGTATTCAGTGGAGTACCTTCCCTTTCACTCCTGCCTGCATCTCCAGCTTGTGCACTAATTGTACTGTATCGAAGGCTTTCTGGCAATCCAAAAATATGCTGTCTGCCCACCCTTCTTTTTCTTGCGTGATTTGTTTTTCCTCGTCGTAGAATTTAATTAATCTTGTGAGGCATGATTTGCCATCATGTACCAATGCCCATGTTACAAAATTCTTTCGCTCCAGATGTTCCACTAGCTGTTTTCACACAATCTTCTCCATGAACTTAGGGACACTGACCTGTAGTTCAGTGCCTCCGGTCTAGCCCTTCTTGTATATTGGGACTACATTAGCCGTCACATGTTACCATCCTCACTACCTGTGTGGCAGTGAATATGTACAGCATCCTCACTTTCCTGCATAACAGTGAATATGTACAGCATCCTCACTTTCCTGCATAACAGTGAATATGTACAGCATCCTCACTTTCCTGCATAACAGTGAATATGTACAGCATCCTCACTTTCCTGCATAACAGTGAATATGTACAGCATCCTCACTTTCCTGCATAACAGTGAATATGTACAGCATCCTCACTTTCCTGCATAACAGTGAATATGTACAGCATCCTCACTTTTATGCATAACAGTGAATATGTACAGCATCCTCACTTTTATGCATAACAGTGAAGATGTACAGCATCCTCATTGCACTAAGATCAAACTGCATAAGTACGATTAAATATAATTTTATATAAATCTCGTGAATAGAAATAATATAATAATAATAAAGTATTATCTATACTTTGTGTGTGTTGGCCTGGTGTTCTGCTAGCCGGCGCTGTGTGGTGACTGGAGGGGTAATCCTGCTCTTTTCTCTCAGTTCCTTACTGAGTGGGTGCAGCTCTTAGGTGTGTGTGTGTTCATCCATGTGTGTGTGTGCGCAGGATCACGCTTATAGCTCCTGAACCCCCGCATTTCCTACCATCCGTGTCAGAAGCAATGGCTCCAAGTACTGACAGAGTGGCAGTAAAGGACGCTTCTATTGACGCGCTGTGTGTGTACTCACCTTATTGTACTTGCGGGGGTTGAGCTCTGGCTCTTTGGTCCCGCCTCTCAACCGTCAATCAACTGGATGTACAGGTTCCTGAGCCTATTGGGCTCTATCAGATCTACACTTGAAACTGTGTATGGAGTCAGCCTCCACCACATCACTGCCTACTAGGAAGCGCGTGTGTGTGTGTGTGTATATATAATATGTAATTGTATTTTATCTGCCTAATTGTTGCTAAATGATAAAGCTCTTGGGGCCCCGCCTTGCCATCCGCTTGATGTGTCGTAATAACTACCGATCTATTTTTCTATCATATCTACTAGGTCAACTTAAAGACCTATTTAATGCTAGGTGAGCAGAGGCATCAGGTGAAAGGAAATATTGCTCTAACTCTCTATCCTGTTACGGGGATCGATTGTTGTCTTGGGTTGTAAACCGATGAATTAACTTGCTGCGCCTCAGTGTAATGTCTTGTGTGCTTACCTGTCTGTGCTTGGAGGTGCGGAAATCTAGCTCTGGCCGTGCGACTTCCAGTCCCCTGCCACAGACAGGTTTTCTTATAATTACTCCGAAATCTGCGTATGGAGTCGGCTTCATAATCTTCTCTTGTTCGGTCCAAGTCTTCACTACTACCATTACGATCAACACCATCATCACCGCGACACCATCATCATCGCCACACCATCAGCACCACCATCACTACAGCCACGCCATCGGCACTGCCGATGCGATCACCATCATCATTTCCACCATCAATAGCAACACCACAACCACCTCAATTTTAGCCAGTTGTAGTTGTTGGAGCTGTTAAGTGGATAACAACAGCCGAGAGAGGAAGAGAAGATGGGTGGGAAAATGAGGGGTGGGGGCAGACAGTGAGGGGTGGGGGCAGACAGTGAGGGGTGGGGGCAGACAGTGAGGGGTGGGGGCAGACAGTGAGGGGTGGGGGCAGACAGTGAGGGGTGGGGGCAGACAGTGAGGGGTGGGGGCAGACAGTGAGGGGTGGGGGCAGACAGTGAGGGGTGGGGGCAGACAGCGAGGGGTGGGGGCAGACAGCGAGGGGTGGGGGCAGACAGCGAGGGGTGGGGGCAGACAGCGAGGGGTGGGGGCAGACAGCGAGGGGTGGGGGCAGACAGCGAGGGCTGGGGGAGCCAGTGGCAGATGGGCTGAAACACCCTCTCAGTAAAGGGAAGGTCCAGGAGAAAGTCATATGGAATTCGTTATCATCAGTGAACTGAGTGAATGAGGATCAAAGCAATGCCCATATTATAGTAGCAGTTAAAGTATTGATCAACTATTTAGAGGAAGTGAACAAATTCACGAGTAGGTGAAGTAGGAGAGACAACAAAAGAATGAATAGATAAAAGCAGCACAAGAAGAGGAAGCTTGCCTGAGAGGCCAATTTCAGGAAAAAAAACAGGCAGTAAGAAAAATAAGTAATTAGGGACCTACAGGTAAAAATTACCAGTAGTGATGAACTCAAGCCAGGAACCTTGAAGGAAGTAGAAGACCCGAAGGGATAAATCTGGAAAGAGGTAAATGTGAATGGGTTATAGGACAGAATGAAAGTGGTGGAAGGGAAGGTAAGGCAATAAAGGAAGTGAGTAGTGCAATGGACCAGAGTAAAAAAAACAGACTGGATAAAATCTTTGCTGAATTAGCAAGAAGCTCAGAGGGAAGAATAGAGAATTAAATCAACCAACAATCGACCAGAGCAAGAGGAAAAAAAAGGCAAATGAGCAGAAAACCCAAAATTGAAAGGACGGAAATTATATAGCAAAATTCAGTCTAGAGATGCAACAAAGGAAATGGAAGATTATTATAGGTCAAGTACATTTCACAAAGAAATCGGCCAGAAAAAGTTTTTTATATACAGTAATGTCGATAAATATATACGTTGTATGTGTTTTTATTTAGGCCTGTCGGCTGTCTATCACTCCATCAAAGGAGGACTAATTGAATGGGAAGTTTGATAGGGCTGGTAAGAGCCGGACTTGGGTTAGAAGACATAGATATGCATTTTTTTCTCTCAATCTCTCTCAATAAGGGTTTTTTCAGTTATATCGAACAAAGGTTAGGGAAAGGATAGGTCAATTAAAAACCGAGACAGGTCAGATAACGGATAATGACGAAGAGACAAGTAGTATTTTTAACATATTTTATTTCTGTATTTACTAAAGAAGAACTTAACTATACCTTCAGCCGAACAAGTCTATGTGGTGGGGACGAGGACAGGTTGACGAGTCTAACAGTTACCAGGGATGATATTATTAAAGCAAATAATAAAACTCAAACCAAACAAATTCCCAGGGCCTGGATGAAGTGTTTGCCAGGGTGCTTAAAGAATGCAAAGAGGAATTTTGCGAGCCACACTGTCTACCATATTTAATAAATCATTAGAGTCAGGCAGAGTGCCAGAGTCGTGGAAGGTTGCTAATGTAGTACCAATTTTTAAGAATTGTCCTAATCTTTGTTCGATATAACTAAAAAAAAAAAACTTTAGGATTTGCTTTCGCTTGCCCCGCTATGCGAACGTCAGTTTCTTTTTGCCCATCTTATATCTTTTTTTAACATTTCTAACCAGTTGTACGAATTCCTGTTCTAAACTGACTTTCCCAGTTCTTAATCCTTTTGTACCACACTTTCTTTTTACTTACAAGGTTATTCAGATCCTTTGTTATCCATTTTGGGTCATTAGTATTCGATCTATTCAAATTGTATGCTTTACTACGTTCCTGTGCTTTGCTTAGAATATTTTTAAACAAGTTATATTTTGAATTCACATCGAAATCCTTTTTTACGCCACCTATCGCTGGGTTCACGTCTCGCTCCAAGACCGGCCCAGCCTCCATGCCTAAGACTTTTCAATCTATTTGATCCAAAAAATTTCTTAGGCTATTAAAATCAGCTTTTCGGATTTTTTTTCCATCGGGAATAGATATTCAGCAACAAGAACTATACCTCAGGCTAAAGAAAAGCGGCCTAGAAGTGACGAGTTGCATAAGTTATGTCTGGAAATACAGATGGAATTTACATACATACATTCTTGTACAGCCACTAGTACGCGTAGCGTTTCGGGCAAGTCCTTAATCCTATGGTCCCTGGAATACGATCCCCTGCCGCGAAGAATTGTTTTTTCATCCAAGTACACATTTTACTGTTGCGTTAAACAGAGGCTACAGTTAAGGAATTGCGCCCAGTAAATCCTCCCCGGCCAGGATACGAACCCATGACATAGCGCTCGCGGAACGCCAGGCGAGTGTCTTACCACTACACCACGGGGACTGCGAATTATAAATATAGAGGTAGTTATAGGAAAGAGTGGCAAATGTACAACCAAGCATTATTGTAATAGGAAATGCAATCTTCCCATGATGATATCAAGTAATAAGGAAAGACAGTAAAGAAGGGAGGTTGTGGTGTATCCCTGCTGCTACCTCAATATTGGAGATTTGAGAAAGTAAAGTTATCAGAGGAAATTGGCCAGCAAAAGTATATACTAGTAATAGCAGCAGTGAGATATGTGATGATAAAGGTAGCATTGACTTAAAATCCCTCCTCCAAACAATAGGTCTAAAGTCGAATATTTAAGATGCAACGAGACTTATCTGATGGTAATTAAATAAAGCAGCCACAATGGCAAGTGAAGCAAGGGTTAAAAAATAATTCTTTGGGGATTTTAATCACGGAAATAGACTAGATTAATAAGAACCCCCCATGAGTGATGAGACACTGAGAACAAAAGTGGCAGATATGACACACAAATACTTCTTAAAACATCATATTTCAGAATCAACAAGAGTAGGGGTGAAGATTCACCAACAATACTAGTACACAGTGGAGCTAAAGGATTTGATTAAACAAAGAAACCTGTAGAGGAAGATAGGAGATAAAAGATATGTGGACATTAGTAAGGTCAGGGAATCCAGTGGAGAAGGGAATTCGAAGGAAAGCAAATGAGATTATGGAATTCATTGCTCGGAAAGGTGCAAAAGTAACGGAATAATTCACATTACTCGTAAATGAAGGGAAAGGGAGACAAGAAATGCAAAATGAACTTCTGGTTCACTAGACAATGCAGAGAATCTAAGGAAAAGACCAAGAAAGACTGAAAAAACTTTCGAGCATGAGAAACAGAGGACAAGAGAAATGCATTTTAGTCATTATAGAGAGCCAGAAATGAATACACTTTTGTCAGGAGAGAAGCCGAGAGAGAATTTTAAAATTATATGACGCAAAAGCCAAGAGCCAACCAAAGCCGTTTTATTGACGAGAGAAATTCTCACAGAAAACGACAAGGAGGTAAGGCGCTCAACACAAGATTTTAAGAGGTCTTGACAATAAAAACCAGCATGGGTACCAAAGTCGCATGATGAAAGGCCAGAAGAAATACTGGATAACATAGTAGTAACTAGAAGTTAAAAACAAACACCTAGATGAACTAGATGTGCCAAAATCAGTGGGAACAAACTTAATCTTGCCATGGCTGCTGATGTTGTTGTTGTTATTAACATCTTTATTGACAAAATTAATTACAATTTTGCCTAATCTGAGGATTTTGATAGTCTTATTAAAGTGCTGTTGATGGAGGCTACAGAGGTATTTTGTCACCTGCTTTTAAAAACTTTTGATAAAACCCTTGGGACAGGAAATTCTCAGAATTTTGAAGAAATACAAACGTAGTCTTAATATTAATAAAAGGGGAATTCAATTACAGAATAGTGTCACTGACAGATAATCCACTCTAATGACTTGTAATGAAAAGGTATAGTGGATTTAGAATTGGAAAGTAATGTTTGGCACACTTGATTGAATTCAATGACAGGATTACTAAAATAAGACAGGGAAAAGATGGTTGGATAGACTGTAGTTTTCCTTGATTGTTAGAAAGCTTTTGACAAAATGTCCTCATGGAAGGCTAGTGTACAAGATCGAGAAGCACACTGGGACATCTGGGTAAAGAAGTACCCAAAGGAAACAACAAAAGTTAGTCAAAGATTAGGTTAGAGCTGGAGAAGAGTAACAAGTGAGGTCCCACAAGGCTCGGGCCTGTGACTGCAACTGCTGCTAATTTATTCCAATGACTTGCCCAAGATAGTGAGCTCTCTCATGTTAATGTTTGCAAAGGATGGAAAGCTGATAAGAAATGTAAAAGCAGAGTAGTGCAGGAAGCTTCAGGAGAACCTTAATAAACTCTAGGAGTGGGTAAACAAATGACTTACGTAATTTAATTCCATCAAGTGCAAATTAATGAATTGAAGTTTGAAAGAATTGAAATTGAAATGAAGGAGGTATCTAGATCACAATGGAAATTCAACTACAAGAAATGGAAAGAAAGATATGGGAGTGGTTATTATTCCAACACTAACACAGGAGTCGCACGTTAAGAAGGTAACATCGGTAGGATATGGGATGCTGGAAAATATCGGGTTCTTTCACGGCAATCATGCAATCTTTACACCTATGCCGGATTAAGCAATGCTGGCATGGGATCCGCACCTTGTGAAGTATATACCCATAATTAAAAAAGTACAGAGGTTTGCAACACTATAAGTGCCAGAATTATGGGGGGGTTAAGCTACGAGGAAAAGTTAATGGAACAAGATCTTGCAACACTAAAAAACAGGAAACAGAGGGGATACAAATTCCAACATACAATACTCTGAAAGGGAATAGGCAAGGTGGAAATGGAATGGGACAGCCTCTTTAAACAGAGAAAATAGAATGAGTGGGCATAATTGTATACTGGAAATGCAAACAAGTCAAAGAAATTTAAGGAAATATATGTACCCTGTAAGTCAACAAGTTGAATGCACTGAAAGTTGTGGGTGAAGCCACCCCCATCCACAACTTTAAGACCAGATTCGGCAAAGAATTTGAAAGTCAGAAAAGTTAAATAATAAAAGTTAAGAATATTTATTATATATATTTAAACCCCGGCTGCGTCTCCTCCATTGTTTTGTTTTGCAAAAATATTTAATGTCTGACCCAGAGAGAATTTAAAATAAGGCCAGAATTTGTTTGTGTGCTTGTTGTGTTTTTTATTCCTTTTCTTTTGGACTTTTGTTATTGATTTTTTTGTTTTGTTTTACGGGTTGTTTGTGAATGGCGTTTTTTTTTATTGTGTGGGTTCTTGTACATTCATTCTTTATCCACTGCTGCTACTATGGGTGTGTACACTCACCTAGTTGTGCTTGCGTGGGTTGAGCTTCGGCTCTTTGGTCCTGCCTCTCAGCTGTCGATATACTCGTGTAAAGATTCCCAAGCCTAATGAGCTCTTATATCTACATTTGAAACTGTGTTTGGAGTCAGCCTCCACCACATCACTGCCTAATGCATTTCATTTATTAACTACTGACATTAAAAAAGTTATTTCTAATGTCTCTTTGCCTCATTTGGGTACTCAACTTCCACCTGTGATCCTTGTGCGTGTGCCACCCGTATTAAGTAATCCATCCTTATCTACCCTGCCAATTCCCCTGAGAATTTTGTATGTCTCGGGATCATGTCTCGGCGAATTCCTCCATCTTCCAGCGCCTTGAAGTGCAATTCACGCAGCCTTTCCTCGTAACTCATGCCTCTTAGTTCTGGGACTAGCCTAAGTGGCATACCTCTGAATTTTGTCCAGCTTCGTCTTGTGCTTGACAAAGTATGGACTCCATGCGGGGGCCGCATACTCCAGGATTAGTCTTGCATATGTGGCATACAAAGTTCTGAATGATTCCTTACACAAGTTTCTAAAGGCAGTTCGGATGTTAGCCAACCATGCATACGGCGCTGATGATATTCTTTTGATGTGGTGATCATGTCCCCCCTAACTCTTCTGTCTTCCAGCGAAGTGAGGTTTAATTCCCGTAGTCTCTCCTCGTAGCTCATACCTCTCAGCTCGGGTACTAGTCTGGTGGCAAATCTTTGAACCTTTTCCAGTTTAGTCTTATCCTTGACTAGATACGGACTCCATGATGGGGCTGCATACTCCAGGATTGGCCTAACATATGTGGTATACAAAGTTCTGAATGATTCTTTACACAAATTTCTGAATGTCGTTCGTATGTTGGCCAGCCTGGCATATGCCGCGGATGTTATCCTCTTGATATGTGCTGCAGGAGACAGGTCTGGCGTGATATCAACTCCAAGTCTTTTTCTTTCTCTGACTCCTGAAGAATTTCCTCTCCCAGATAATACCTTGTATTTGGCCTCCTGCTCCCTGCACCTATCTTCATTATATTACATTTGGTTGGGTTAAACTCTAACAACCACTTGTTCGACCATTCCTGCAGTTTGTCTAGGTCTTCTTGAAGCCTCAAACAGTCCTCTTCTGTCTTAATCCTTCTCATAATTTTGGCATCGTCAGCAAACATTAAGAGAAATGAATCTATACCCTCCGGGAGATCATTTACATATATCAGAAACAAGATAGGACCGAGTACAGAGCCCTGTGGGACTCCACTGGTGACTTCACGCCAATCGGAGGTCTCGCCCCTCACCGTAACTCTCTGCTTCCTATTGCTTAGGTACTCCCTTATCCACTGGAGCACCTTACCAGCTACACCTGCCTGTCTCTCCAGCTTATGTACCAGCCTCTTATGCGGTACTGTGTCAAAGGCTTTCCGACAATCGAAGAAAATGCAGTCCGCCCAGCCCTCTCTTTCTTGCTTAATCTGTGTTACCTGGTCATAGAATTCTATTAAGCCAGTCAGGCAAGATTTACCCTCCCTGAACCCATGTTGTCGAATTGTCACGAAGTCCCTTCTCTCCAGATGTGCTACCAGGTTTTTTCTCACGATCTTCTCCATCACCTTGCATGGTATACAAGTTAAGGACACTGGCCTGTAGTTCAGTGCCTCTTGCCTGTCGCCCTTTTTGTATATTGGGACCACATTCGCCGTCTTCCATATTTCTGGTAGGTCTCCCGTCTCCAGTGACCTACTATATACTATGGAGAGTGGCAAGCAAAGTGCCTCTGCACACTCTTTCAGTACCCATGGCGAGATCCCGTCTGGACCAACAGCCTTTCTAACATCCAGGTCCAGCAGGTGTCTCTTGACCTCCTCTCTGGTAATTTCAAACTCTTCCAAGGCCGCCTGGTTTACTTCCCTTTCTCCTAGCACAGTGACCTCGCCTTGTTCTGTTGTGAAGACCTCTTGGAACCTCTTGTTGAGTTCATCACACACCTCTGTCATTCTCTGTATACCTGTCCTCGCCTGTTCTAAGTTTCACTACCTGTTCTTTCACTGTTGTTTTCCTTCTGATGTGACTGTGGAGTAGCTTTGGTTCGGTCTTGGCTTTGTTTGCTATATCATTTTCATAAATAACTTTTCTCTGCTTCTCTTCTCACCCTGCCATACTCATTCCTGGTTCTCTGGTATCTCTCTCTGCTTTCTGGTGTTCTGTTATTCCGGAAGTTCCTCCACGTCCTTTTGTTCAGTACCTTTGCTTCCATACATGCCCTATTATACCCTGGATTCTTCTTTTGCTTCTCGGATTTTTCCTTTTGGGCCGGGATGTATCTGCTTACTGCCTCCTGACACTTTTGGGTGACATAGTCCATCATATCTTGTACAGACTTAGCTCTGAGGTCTGTGTCCCAAGGTATTTCCCTTAGGAAGCTTCTCATCGCCTCATAATTTCCCTTTCGGTATGCCAGCCTTTTGTTTCCTAGTTCTTTTTTTGGGGGGGGATAATTCCTAGCTCTACCAGGTACTCAAAGTTCAATACACTGTGATCACTGATTCCTAAGGGCGCTTCCATCTTGACTTCCCTTATATCCCACTCATTTAGGGTAAATATCAGATCAAGCATTGCTGGTTCATCCTCTCCTCTCATTCTTGTTGGCTCCTTGATGTGCTGGCTTAGAAAGTTTCTTGTTGCCACGTCCAGCAGCTTAGCTCTCCATGTTTCTGGTCCTCCATGCGGGTCTCTGTTCTCCCAATCTATCTTCCCATGGTTGAAGTCTCCCATGATTAGTAGTCCAGATCCATTCCTGTGTGTGTGTGTGTGTGTGTGTGTGTGTGTGTGTACTCGCCTATTTGTGTCTGCTGGATCGAGTATTGACTCTTGGATCCCGCCTTTCGATCCATCGATTGTTTACAGCAATGACTCCGGTTTCTCTATCATACCTAGTTTTAAAATTATGAATAGAATTTGCTTCCACAACGTGCTCCTTGAGTGCATTCCATTTTCCCACTACTCTCACGCTAAAAGAAAACTTCCTAACATCCCTGTGACTCATCCGAGTTTCCAGCTTCCACCCATGTCCCCTCGTTCTGTTGTTATTTAGTGTGAAAACTTTGTCTGTCCACTCTGTCAATCCTCCTTAGTATTTTATAGGTTCCTATCATGTCCCCCCTCTCCCTTCTTTTGTTCTAGTGTCGTAAGGCCGAGCTCCTTCAGGCGCTCTTCATACCTCATCCCTCGTAACGCTGGGACGAGTCTCGTTGCAAACTTCTGAAACTTTTTCAGTTTTCTTGTGTTTCTTCAGGTGGGGACTCCATGATGGGTGGC
>NC_091237.1:10759722-10812222 GCF_040958095.1 Procambarus clarkii | reverse complement strand
ATCTTTCTCTCTTTCCGATTCTTGTAGTTGCTTTATACTTCTAGTGTAGATACCTTCTGGTCTCCGCTCTCCGTTTCCTAATCTTTGTTGATTAACACATACTGGGATTGAATTTAGCAAATATTTGTTTGCTAACTCATGGAGCTTATCAAGGTCCTCTTGTACCTTTCAGCAGCCCGACTAAGAATCTATATTCCTCATTTGCCTTGTATCATCTTCAGACATTGACATGTATGAACTCACTCCCACGGGAGGAGACCCCCACTTGTTACATTCCTACAGAGCGAAGACCCTTCACTGACTTAATTTAGTTTTGTCCTTCAAATTTTCCTTCGCCCAATTCAGTGTTTTTTCAGTTATCTCAGCCTGCTTCTCTCTTGTACTCTAGCCATTCATGAGGAATGATACCAAATGCTCCTTGACAAACTAGAGAAATACATTCTAACACACCTTCCCTTTCGTGTTTTATTTTAGTAGTCTTGTCATGAATTCAAGTCTGGCATTACTTTCCCCTTTCAAATCCATGCTGTCCTTTCAGTTCAAAGTTTGTCCTCTCCAGGTGTTCCATTATTATCCCTGATTACTTCCTCCAGCACTTTGCAGTGAGATTCCATGCCTCGAGTGTTGTATTTAAAATGTTAATGGGTGACTTTAGTAACTCTGGAGCCTCCTTCAGCAGCCATGGTGCATAAAGTCTGGCCCCATTGATTTTGTCATCTCTAGTTCCTCCAGTTTTCTTTTCTCTTCTACATTGACTTTTATATCAGCCAGTGTTTTATTCGGCCTCTCATCTCACAAACATAGTGCTTTTGTAGGACTTCCTAAAATATTTTTTGAGTTTCTCACAAACCTCTGTTTCATTTTATGAGAATTTCCCCTTGTCTTCTCAACCTGTTCCGTGGTTTCTTAGTGTTTTTCTCTGTATGTGGCTATATAACAGCTCTGGTTGGTGGTTTGCTTTTGCAACAATGCCGAATTCAAATTGCATCTCGGCTTCACTGCTGAATCGGGTGTATCTTTTCTGACTTTGTTTAGAACTTCTCAATTGTTCTGTTTCTAGTTTTCCATCGTTTTCTATGCATTTCGGTCCTCTCCTTAGCCGCCCTGCATTGCCTTTTGAACCAGGGGTTTACTTTGCTTTCTCGTTCACCTCCTTGAGTGGGATGAACAGCTCAGTTAATCTGCACATTGCTGAGCAGTGAACTCGACCATGTAATGTGTTGTCCTTCCTTTCAGTTCTCTCTCTCATTTGACGTTACTAATAAAGTTCTTCATCCTACTGTAGTTTACCAGTCTGTAATCTCTCATCTTAAAGTATTTCTTGGCCTAACCCATTCAGCTCCACTATGTTCTCAAGCACGAAAATGCAGTGGTTGCTAGCTCACAGAGACATCTCATGCTCTGTATTTTCATCATCTACTTCAGTTTGGGTATATACCAGGTGGTGATTCTGGTGGATCTCCAGAAACCACAAACAAATCTCCAGAGATGGAGAAACTCATCTCCAGATGGCGGACAAATCTCCAGAGATGGAGAAACTCATCTCCAGATGGCGGACAAATCTCCAGAGATGGAGAAACTCATCTCCAGATGGCGGACAAATCTCCAGAGATGGAGAAACTCATCTCCAGATGGCGGACAAATCTCCAGAGATGGAGAAACTCATCTCCAGATGGCGGACAAATCTCCAGAGATGGAGAAACTCATCTCCAGATGGCGGACAAATCTCCAGAGATGGAGAAACTCATCTCCAGATGGCGGACAAATCTCCAGAGATGGAGAAACTCATCTCCAGATGGCGGACAAATCTCCAGAGATTTGTCTGCTATCTCTACCAGTTTTGGTGTCCATGGGTCATCACCCCCGAGGAGGGGTCATTCTTTATCCAGCGTATTTCCTTGTGAATAAAGTATTTGGGTCTTAACCGTCGCTCCCCTTGCCTCTGTGGCTGCTTTTCCATTACTTTTAGGAAAGTCGCGTTACATTTGTTATATTCTTCTGTAGGTCTTTTATTGAAAATCGTCACTACCATTTTTTTTTAGTGTTGTAACACATTGTTGCTATTTGAGTTACGTAAACCTTTTGATCAGTTTCCTCCCTTCATTTTACTTCCTAAAAGCTTCAGATTAGATATAGCAGGACACCTACACTTTCTCATTTCACCTTGCATATGCCTATTTCTCTATTGTCCTGAAAAATTTAACAATTTAAATAATCATTTTTGTATCCATTATTGATATAATGTATGGCTGTTATATAAATTGTCATCCACACTTCAGTTTAAATAAACATTCTATTCACCTAATAGCCCAGTCGATAGAGCTTAGGCCTCACACACGTGGGGTCCAGGGTTCGAGCCCCATACAGCCCAGGGGGGCCAGATTCACGAAGCAGTTACGCAAGCACTTACGAACCTGTACATATTTTCATAATTTTTGGCGGCTTTGTTTACAATTATTACACAGTTAATGAACTCCGAAGCACCAGGAGGCTGTTTGTACCAATAACAACAGTTGATTGGAAAGTTTTCTTGCTTGTAAACTGTTTAATAAATGTAACCAAAGCCGTCAAAGATTTAAGAAAGATGTACGCGTTCGTAAGTACTTGTGTAACTGCTTCACGAATCTGGCCCCGGGTGAATGGAATGTTTGGTTGTTCTTCCACTGCCATTTTCTATAATTTTTCTCTCTATTTATAATTCAATCTGCATTCTTGTCCATGACTTTAATGTTACTGTTATATTTCATAGACTCGATTACATTTCCAGTTTCCATCTATTTCATCTTTTACTTTCTGTAAATTAAACGTGGTTGATTTCCCTACCTTGTATGTTCCCCCTCAGTATCTTGTATGTTGTGATCGTATCCCCCCTTTGTTTCTTCTCTTCTCTTGGGTGTTGATATTTAATTCCTGTAATCTATCCTTACACCTTAAATCTACAATTTCTGGCACTGATCTTACTTTACACTGTTCATTTTGTGCTTTACAAGGTGAGGACTCCATGCCTGTGCTGTTTACCTAAGTAACGATGAGATGGATGAAAAAGCGAAGGGAGAGAGAGGGGGAGGGAGAGAGGGGGAGGGGGAGAGAGGGGGAGGGGGAGAGAGGGGGAGGGGGAGAGAGGGGGAGGGGGAGAGAGGGGGAGGGGGAGAGAGGGGGAGGGGGAGAGAGGGGGAGGGGGAGAGAGGGGGAGGGAGAGAGGGGGAGGGAGAGATTACGTACAAAAATCTATCCATATGCTTCGTCAGCAAGAGGACAAAAACAAACATGTGGACAACATGGAGTTGTCCACTACAACAACAAAAACCAAATATAGCAATAGATTGAAAGCAAGATAAAAGCAACATACAAAATAATAGGAACAGGAGAAAGAAAAATAAGTAGAAGAATAAGTAGGAAAACTATTAAAAACGGGGTAATTAACTATGAAAATGAAGAATAAAAGATAAATAAGACAGAGGATGAAGAGAAAGAGGAGATGAAGAGGAACACGCAGAAGAAAAAAGACGAAGACGAAGGAGAAGATGAAGAAGAATCATCACCAGTAGAAGAAAACCTTACATGAGCCAAAAGCTAATTTTCCGGTCTCACGCCAAATAATTTCGCGAACCTCATTGGCTGACTCAATAAAAGACGAGGAAATGGCGAGTTCGAGCCAGCTGTACGCCGACCTCTGTTTTTTCCTCTGTTTCTTCCTCTGTTTCGCATTGACTTTTCTGTTTCTCATTTACGTTTTCTGTTTCGGGTTCGAGTTTACTGTTTTGAATCTCCTTTTTTTGTTTCTCATTTGCGTTTTATTTTTCTGGTTGGAGTTTTGTTTTGTTTTGAAACCCCATTTTCTTTCTCAGGTCATAGTTTAGGGGGGACTTGATTTGGCAAATGGTTGGGATCGTCAGTTTGTTTCCGATTTGCGCTTTCCGATTCATATTTGCCTTTTCATGTTAATTCTGTTTAAGCTTATCATTATTTCTTTCTATTTTATTGTATGATAAGCGTTTTGTTTTCCCTTTAAGTCGGCTCCCTTTTCCGTTTCAAATTGTCATTTCTGTTTTAGGTAGGTAATGCCAGCGGCCAGTATTGCGTTTATTAAATGTCTTAATCTAGAATAATTGCTAAAAATGTTCAATCTAGAATAGAAAAATAATTTAATACAGTAATAAGTTAGGGTGGAATTTGATTAGATTTAGTTGAGTTTAATTAGAGCAATAATGTCAAGTAATTAAATATATTTTTCATCAGTGTATTCAGGCACATAACGACATTAATTTCAGTTGTTGCAGTTTTCTTGTATAATTTGTATGTTTGGTTATAATACATATCAAATTTATTATGTATTCATAAGTGATTCGTCTTTTTCTCTGTCTAACTAAGGTTTTCTATGTCTAAACGAGATTCATTATTCGTGATCCCCAATGGATTTTTTCCGGAAAAAAAAAATGGATTTCAACTGGAAAAATCGCCTTCGTTTTGCTCCCATGATTGAGTAGATCGTAAGTCACCTATTGATGATAATTATGTTTGGAGTTTAATTAAGATGAAAACAGGCAACCAAGAAGCAGGCAAATATATATAATAAAATTATATATATATATATATATATATATATATATATATATATATATATATATATATATATATATATATATATATATATATAAATATAATTTATATATATTTGAGGAGCAGGTTTTCTCTAATTCACATGTCATTTACACGCTTCTGAATCGCCAACATATAGTGAAAGATACGACAATAATTACACGCACCGACGATCGTAGGAGGCTTGGTACACTTGGGGCTGTGTTTATTCGGGAGCTGACACCAGTAATCAACATCCAGATGAATTCGACTTCTGGTATACAGCTGTTCGATGGTCCTCCATTGATCCAGAGTGATGACGCAAGATCTGGCGGACTGCTAGAAGCCGGAGTCAAGTAACAATCACCTCACCCTATCCTTTGGCGCCCCCTACGATGAAGAGGGTTTGGTATAACGTAAAGTGAGGTGTACCCTCACTTATAAATGTCTAGATTTCTCCGTGTAATTACAAAATGGTGGTAATTATTTCCACGTTATCTTTCCACTGTGTTTACCCTCTATAATATAGTATCTTCAGGCAACCAAATTAGAAAGGTTAAATATCCCAAAAGGAATCCACAGGGAAATAGCAGTTATATAGACTACGTCTAGGTTACAGATGCAACTGTGAGATTGGTGAACCTCCGACAGAGTGCATCTTCTGCCACACTGTCACAGAAAAGCCATTACTTCACTATCTCCTGGAATGTAAAGCAACCAACGACCTTAGAAGAGCTTTAAGAGTCCCTGAATCTTGCAGTGGCCTCCCTGAAGCCATCAACACTGCCACTCTTCTGGTAAAAAAAGGTGTCCAGCAGCAGGACACCCTCATAAAGACTGTCGAGCAGTATCCTCCCCCGCGATAGCTTGACCATTAAATGCGACCTCAGAATACTGAAAAGAATTACTGAACAAAAAATTTTACCACTTTATCTTAATACTGGGACCACTAATTGCACCTGGGGTTTATCCAAATAAAATGATTACAACAATGCACCGAATTGTTAAAAGGCTGGTTTATCAATTAACTAGGAATAGCTTAGCCATTAACGGGGAGCTGGAGGAGGATGATGGAGGGGTTGGGAGCTTGAGTAGAGGTAGATGGGGAGGGGTTGGGAGCTTGAGTAGAGGTAGATGGGGAGGGATTGGGAGCGTGAGTAGAGGTAGATGGGGAGGGATTGGGTGCTTGAGTAGAGGTAGATGGGGAGGGGTTGGGAGCGTGAGTAGAGGTAGATGGGGAGGGATTGGGTGCTTGAGTAGAGGTAGATGGGGAGGGGTTGGGAGCGTGAGTAGAGGTAGATGGGGAGGGGTTGGGTGCTTGAGTAGAGGTAGATGGGGAGGGATTGGGTGCTTGAGTAGAGGTAGATGGGGAGGGGTTGGGAAGCTACAAATATAGGTAAAAAGTAAGGTAAAGATAGGTAAAAAGTTACTTTCTACAGGTAAAAAGAGATAAGAGGTGAGGAAAGTTGGAGAATTGGGATGTAAATTTGAAAGCAAGTTAAGAATGGGGAGGATAAGGCTAGGTAAATGGGCAGAATGACTAGGTAAATAGGAAAGGTTACATGTAGGTAAATAGGCCATATAGCTAGATAAATAGGAAGAATATGGCTAGATAAATGGGAAAGGTATAAGGAAGGGACAAGGCAGGGAATTGTCAGGAGAAAGCGCCAAGCCATTACGACTATATAGCACTGGGAAGGGGTCAGGATAAGGATTTGGGATGGGACGGGGGGAAGGAATGGTGCCCAACCACTTGGACGGTCGGGGATTGAACGCCGACCTGAATGAAGTGAGACCGTCGCTCTACTGTCCATCCCAAGTGGTTTGGCGAAGGGACAAGGGGAGAGGCAATAGAGACGAGGTGAAAGGAAGGAAGGGACGAGGGGAGGTGAAAGGAAGGAAGGGACGAGGGGAGGTGAAAGGAAGGAAGGGACGAGGGGAGGTGAAAGGAAGGAAGGGACGAGGGGAGGGGGAAGGAAGGAAGGGACGAGGGGAGGTGAAAGGAAGGAAGGGACGAGGGGAGGGGGAAGGAAGGAAGGGACGAGGGGAGGGGGAAGGAAGGAAGGAAGGGACGAGGGGAGGGGGAAGGAAGGAAGGGACGAGGGGAGGGGGAAGGAAGGAAGGAAGGGACGAGGGGAGGGGGAAGGAAGGAAGGGACGAGGGGAGGGGGAAGGAAGGAAGGAAGGGACGAGGGGAGGGGGAAGGAAGGAAGGAAGGAAGGGACGAGGGGAGGGGGAAGGGACGAGGGGAGGGGGAAGGGAAGGAATGAGGGCAGGGTTCATTGACACCACTTATTTAATTCCTTGACATCTGTTATGAGGAATAATTGATGTATCATTTTTAAAAGCCAGTTAAAAAGTAGATTCTTTTGTTACAAGTTTGAATGTGGGTACTCGGTGTAGGTGTTCACCTACTCTGTGTTTGCACAGAGTTTCTGGTCCTGGACAAAGAACCAGGCGGTTGCCTATTCCAAAGGGCCCCTCACCCCTAAATATGGCTGACTCCTGTCTGTCAGGTACTCTGTTACCATGTCAGTGGCATTCCACTTGCTTCCGCCTGCTTCATAAGTCTGCGTAGTAATCCCTTGAACAAAAAAGCCTTTGACACGTACCGTGTCAAAGGCTTTTTTTGGAGTCCAAAAATGCACGTTCAGCTCAGCCTTCTCTGCCATGCCTTATTTTCTCTACTTTATCATTGAATTCAATTAGGTTCATTAGGCACGATTTTCATTCTTTAAAGCCATGTTGGCGTATGTTTAAAGCCCCTAATCATCACTAGGTGTTTAACTAGCTTTATCCTTATCATTATTTCGAGTACTTTGCAGGGGATACTTGTCAGGTGACACTGGTCTGTAGTTAAGTGCCTCCCCTCTCTCTCTTGTATACTGGTACTGCATTTGCCGTCTTTCAGCAGCTGGCCAATTCTCTCCTAACAATTGAATCATTGAAGAGCAGTGTCGCTTCTTTTAACATTTTTGGTGATCCAGTGTCTGGTGTGGGTGTGTGTATTTACTATTTGATTGTGCCTGCAGGATCAAACTGTTAGCTCTTGGACCCTGCCTTTCTAAACATCGGTTGTGCAATGTATTTTGTGTGCGCGCATGCGTGCGTGTGTGAGGACCTATTTTCACTTTGTTTTCGTTAAGATTCACGCTCCCTAGCGTCTAGCAGTAGCACTAAGCTGCTTCCGGCAGTGAGGGGTTCGCTTTAGCCAAGAGTGACAAGAGAAGAGGGACGCGAGGCGCATGCTGAGTCCAGGTGTGTTAACGGTGATGGTTGGGTTCGCCGACCCCCATCCCTGCCTGGGTCAGGGCTCCAGTGGGACCTTCCTGGAGGAGGAGAATCTCTCCTGGGGGAGGAGAACTAGCACACAGCAAGAACTTTCTTTCTCTTTAACTTCACTCCGAAGGAAAAATCTCTTTGAAACAATCAAAGCACCGTCCATTTCATGTGTGGGGCTCATAAACATGCATTCTAGTAATCGAGCTCCTCGTCGGCTGGGACCCGCAGCTCCTCGTCGGCTGGGACCCGCAGCTCCTCGTCGGCTGGGACCCGCAGCTCCTCGTCGGCTGGGACCCGCAGCTCCTCGTCGGCTGGGACCCGCAGCTCCTCGTCGGCTGGGACCCGCAGCTCCTCGTCGGCTGGGACCCCGCAGCTCCTCGTCGGCTGGGACCCGCAGCTCCTCGTCGGCTGGGACCCGCAGCTCCTCGTCGGCTGGGACCCGCAGCTCCTCGTCGGCTGGGACCCGCAGCTCCTCGTCGGCTGGGACCCGCAGCTCCTCGTCGGCTGGGACCCGCAGCTCCTCGTCGGCTGGGACCCGCAGCTCCTGGTCGGCTGGGACCCGCAGCTCCTGGTCGGCTGGGACCCGCAGCTCCTGGTCGGCTGGGACCCAGAGCTCCTGGTCGGCTGGGACCCAGAGCTCCTGGTCGGCTGGGACCCAGAGCTCCTGGTCGGCTGGGACCCAGAGCTCCTGGTCGGCTGGGACCCAGAGCTCCTGGTCGGCTGGGACCCAGAGCTCCTGGTCGGCTGGGACCCAGAGCTCCTGGTCGGCTGGGACCCAGAGCTCCTGGTCGGCTGGGACCCAGAGCTCCTGGTCGGCTGGGACCCAGAGCTCCTGGTCGGCTGGGACCCAGAGCTCCTGGTCGGCTAGCTGGGACCCAGAGCTCCTGGTCGGCTAGCTGGGACCCAGAGCTCCTGGTCGGCTAGCTGGGACCCAGAGCTCCTGGTCGGCTAGCTGGGACCCAGAGCTCCTGGTCGGCTAGCTGGGACCCAGAGCTCCTGGTCGGCTAGCTGGGACCCAGAGCTCCTGGTCGGCTAGCTGGGACCCAGAGCTCCTGGTCGGCTAGCTGGGACCCAGAGCTCCTGGTCGGCTAGCTGGGACCCAGAGCTCCTGGTCGGCTAGCTGGGACCCAGAGCTCCTGGTCGGCTAGCTGGGACCCAGAGCTCCTGGTCGGCTAGCTGGGACCCAGAGCTCCTGGTCGGCTAGCTGGGACCCAGAGCTCCTGGTCGGCTAGCTGGGACCCAGAGCTCCTGGTCGGCTAGCTGGGACCCAGAGCTCCTGGTCGGCTAGCTGGGACCCAGAGCTCCTGGTCGGCTAGCTGGGACCCAGAGCTCCTGGTCGGCTAGCTGGGACCCAGAGCTCCTGGTCGGCTAGCTGGGACCCAGAGCTCCTGGTCGGCTAGCTGGGACCCAGAGCTCCTGGTCGGCTAGCTGGGACCCAGAGCTCCTGGTCGGCTAGCTGGGACCCAGAGCTCCTGGTCGGCTAGCTGGGACCCAGAGCTCCTGGTCGGCTAGCTGGGACCCAGAGCTCCTGGTCGGCTAGCTGGGACCCAGAGCTCCTGGTCGGCTAGCTGGGACCCAGAGCTCCTGGTCGGCTAGCTGGGACCCAGAGCTCCTGGTCGGCTAGCTGGGACCCAGAGCTCCTGGTCGGCTAGCTGGGACCCAGAGCTCCTGGTCGGCTAGCTGGGACCCAGAGCTCCTGGTCGGCTAGCTGGGACCCAGAGCTCCTGGTCGGCTAGCTGGGACCCAGAGCTCCTGGTCGGCTAGCTGGGACCCAGAGCTCCTGGTCGGCTAGCTGGGACCCAGAGCTCCTGGTCGGCTAGCTGGGACCCAGAGCTCCTGGTCGGCTAGCTGGGACCCAGAGCTCCTGGTCGGCTAGCTGGGACCCAGAGCTCCTGGTCGGCTAGCTGGGACCCAGAGCTCCTGGTCGGCTAGCTGGGACCCAGAGCTCCTGGTCGGCTAGCTGGGACCCAGAGCTCCTGGTCGGCTAGCTGGGACCCAGAGCTCCTGGTCGGCTAGCTGGGACCCAGAGCTCCTGGTCGGCTAGCTGGGACCCAGAGCTCCTGGTCGGCTAGCTGGGACCCAGAGCTCCTGGTCGGCTAGCTGGGACCCAGAGCTCCTGGTCGGCTAGCTGGGACCCAGAGCTCCTGGTCGGCTAGCTGGGACCCAGAGCTCCTGGTCGGCTAGCTGGGACCCAGAGCTCCTGGTCGGCTAGCTGGGACCCAGAGCTCCTGGTCGGCTAGCTGGGACCCAGAGCTCCTGGTCGGCTAGCTGGGACCCAGAGCTCCTGGTCGGCTAGCTGGGACCCAGAGCTCCTGGTCGGCTAGCTGGGACCCAGAGCTCCTGGTCGGCTAGCTGGGACCCAGAGCTCCTGGTCGGCTAGCTGGGACCCAGAGCTCCTGGTCGGCTAGCTGGGACCCAGAGCTCCTGGTCGGCTAGCTGGGACCCAGAGCTCCTGGTCGGCTAGCTGGGACCCAGAGCTCCTGGTCGGCTAGCTGGGACCCAGAGCTCCTGGTCGGCTAGCTGGGACCCAGAGCTCCTGGTCGGCTAGCTGGGACCCAGAGCTCCTGGTCGGCTAGCTGGGACCCAGAGCTCCTGGTCGGCTAGCTGGGACCCAGAGCTCCTGGTCGGCTAGCTGGGACCCAGAGCTCCTGGTCGGCTAGCTGGGACCCAGAGCTCCTGGTCGGCTAGCTGGGACCCAGAGCTCCTGGTCGGCTAGCTGGGACCCAGAGCTCCTGGTCGGCTAGCTGGGACCCAGAGCTCCTGGTCGGCTAGCTGGGACCCAGAGCTCCTGGTCGGCTAGCTGGGACCCAGAGCTCCTGGTCGGCTAGCTGGGACCCAGAGCTCCTGGTCGGCTAGCTGGGACCCAGAGCTCCTGGTCGGCTAGCTGGGACCCAGAGCTCCTGGTCGGCTAGCTGGGACCCAGAGCTCCTGGTCGGCTAGCTGGGACCCAGAGCTCCTGGTCGGCTAGCTGGGACCCAGAGCTCCTGGTCGGCTAGCTGGGACCCAGAGCTCCTGGTCGGCTAGCTGGGACCCAGAGCTCCTGGTCGGCTAGCTGGGACCCAGAGCTCCTGGTCGGCTAGCTGGGACCCAGAGCTCCTGGTCGGCTAGCTGGGACCCAGAGCTCCTGGTCGGCTAGCTGGGACCCAGAGCTCCTGGTCGGCTAGCTGGGACCCAGAGCTCCTGGTCGGCTAGCTGGGACCCAGAGCTCCTGGTCGGCTAGCTGGGACCCAGAGCTCCTGGTCGGCTAGCTGGGACCCAGAGCTCCTGGTCGGCTAGCTGGGACCCGCAGCTCCTGGTCGGCTGGCTGGGACCCGCAGCTCCTGGTCGGCTGGCTGGGACCCGCAGCTCCTGGTCGGCTGGCTGGGACCCGCAGCTCCTGGTCGGCTGGCTGGGACCCGCAGCTCCTGGTCGGCTGGCTGGGACCCGCAGCTCCTGGTCGGCTGGCTGGGACCCGCAGCTCCTGGTCGGCTGGCTGGGACCCAGAGCTCCTGGTCGGCTGGCTGGGACCCAGAGCTCCTGGTCGGCTGGGACCCAGAGCTCCTGGTCGGCTGGGACCCAGAGCTCCTGGCCGGCTGGGGACCCGCAGCTCCTGGTCGGCTGGGGACCCGCAGCTCCTGGTCGGCTGGGGACCCGCAGCTCCTGGTCGGCTGGGGACCCGCAGCTCCTGGTCGGCTGGGGACCCGCAGCTCCTGGTCGGCTGGGGACCCGCAGCTCCTCGTCGGCTGGGACCCGCAGCTCCTCGTCGGCTGGGACCCGCAGCTCCTCGTCGGCTGGGACCCGCAGCTCCTCGTCGGCTGGGACTCGGCTAGGAATAAGCCTAGGAATATTTGTTTTGTTTTGAACTTTATTTTTCCCGGACTCTACAATTATTAGTAGAAAAAGTTGCTTACTGGTGGACCATCACTACCTATTGGTACGTTCCACCAAATAATTACTATAAGATCTGTCATTTCAGGAGGATGAGCCGAATCATGATTCGAGCCACGAGAGAGACTAACCTCCTCTCCTCCAGGGGCCGGTGAAGTACTCGTAAAAGAAATGACTTAATATTAAAATTACAAATATTTAATTTTGCTCGAAGGGTTAAATTATTTGTCAGCGTCACTTGTCTAGTGAGTGAACATGACGCTGGGATGTTCATCCTACCTCTTGTACCCAGATGTAGGTGGCACTCTCAAGGTAAGACTTTACAACAAGGGATTAGCAACTTAAATCCTTCAGGTTTGGGATATCTTGCGGGTGCAAGGTGAGGGAACCTGTGGAGAACAGTATCTATATTTGACAAAAAATGTTGACCTAGCTCAATGTGGGGTGGTTATACCACACTCTTTTATAATGTCTCTTAGATGGGCACAATCTCTCGGGTAGTGATCCAGACGATGCCCTTCACTCGTGCTGCAAGTTCTACAAATTCGCTCCTCGGCTGTTGTTTTCATCCCGAATCTCCATGGGTATTTGTATCCAAGACGAATTCTTGCAATTGCGTATTTCTTCCTTCCGCGACCTCCTTATTTGTTCATAATGATGGAGTTTATCTGCCACGATTGTATTGTACCAGCGTACAGATTCATTGACTTGCTCTTCTCCCCGCCTTTTCTCGGCTACCATGCCATGTTGATGTTGCTTAATGTTACCCCGATTTGTAAAATGTTCTTTGCGATGAAACATTCAATATGGTCTCCTTCAGCACCCACAGCAACCAGCACATCTACTCGGTCGTTTTCGCAGATACCAAAATGATAGTAAATTCATAGGCACTTGATCATCCCTCCCTGGCTGGACAGCACCTTCCCTGTTCTCATGATTTCAGCTACAATCTCTCTTGTGTTTCAGATACTTTGTAGAGCCCCTCTAGACTCAGTGTTTTCTTGAGTCGTTGTAGTGAGGTCTACGACAATATTAATAGCAATCTTAACATTCAATTTCTTGATCCTGTTTGTAATGTTAGAGGAACTTTGTTCTTGTAGATTCGATGTTTTGGTTTTTAGAACTTTTTTTTTTTTAAGAATTATTCTTATGGCTTCATTTTGTATGCTTTACAGATATTTTTTCTTTTGATGGGTACGTGCATAACAGTGGCGCAGCATAGTCTGTGACGGAGCGCACATATGCAGTGTACGTGGTGTTATGTACAGCAATAGAAGCTCGTAACCATTCCAGGAAATAGCTCTCAAGGGCCAGAGTCGGCGCTTTTACATGTTTCTTTGAGTTATTAAGTTCCTCTCTCTCTTGCCTTTGCTAGACAGTCACCCCAAGGTACCGATAGTGTTCAGCCGATTCAAGAACTTTATGATTAATTTGCAGGTTTTAGTTTTATCTTTTAATGGTAGTACGCTTTTGCCTTGCTTGTGGAGAGTTAAGCCAATTTCAGTACAGTTTCTAACAAGAAGTTGAATGAAGTGCTTCATCCTTAAAAGGGCGGAGACTTGTATCAGGACATCATTTGCATGTCCCACTTGTTATACTTCCAGAAACTCTATATTTGCATTGGCATTCATTGTGTTTGAGGTAGCCATCCACTCACTCCATCAAAGGTAGCTTTCAATCAAACTTAAATTTCCTCTCAGTGAGATAGTCTCCAATCCATTTCAGAAGTTTTCTCTTGGCACCCGTGCATGCAAGCTTATGCAAGATGGTAATCCCTTGTCCATTATCGAAAGCTTCAATGTCAACAAACACAGAATACTTGGCTCTTTGAAGGTTCTTTCACATGCTAGATACGAGACTGATAGGCCTGTACTTACCATGATCTTTGGGTTCCGGTATGGGGACAATTATCGCTAGTTTCCTTTGTGTGGTAAACACAGTATTTAAGTACGACTTATTGAACACATGGAGTAGAGGATTGTGCCTCTACTCCATCTGTATAGTGTATTGTCACACGTGACCCCATCTTTACCAGACGTAAAACTTTTATCTTTATTATAGCCCCACCCCGGGGGGAGCCGGTCGGCCGAGCGGACAGCACGTGGGACTTGTGATCCTGTGGTCCCGGGTTCGATCCCGGGCGCCGGCGAGAAACAATGGGCAGAGTTTCTTTCACCCTATGCCCCTGTTACCTAGCAGTAAAATAGGTACCTGGGTGTTAGTCAGCTGTCACGGGCTGCTTCCTGGGGGTGGAGGCCTGGTCGAGGACCGGGCCGCGGGGACACTAAAGCCCCGAAATCATCTCAAGATAACCTCAAGATAACCCCTGGGCACCTGACAGGCGAGAGGACAGCGCTTCGGATTTGTAGTCCTGAGGTTCCGGGTTCGATTCCCGGTGGAGACAGACAAAATGTTTCTTTCATCGTAATGCCTGTTACCTAGCAGTAAATAGTTAAACCTAGGAGTTAGACAGCAAAATGAGGCCTGTTCGAGGACCGGGCCGCGGGAACGCTAAGCCCCGAAATCATCTCAAGAGACAAGAAGATAACCCCATTACTTCCCGGGGTGCGGTTGGCTGTCAGTGTTCTTCACTGGATAGTGTCCTTGTTATCCTGATCCTGCTATCGTTATACCCTCCTCACTACATAGTGCTCTTGTTATCCTGATCCTGCTGTCGTTTTACCGTCCTCACAGGATAGTGACCATGTTATCCTGAGTCTACTGTCATTATGCTAACCTCATTGGATAGTACCTTTGTTATCCTTATTCTGTTGTCACTACCACAGGAGCTGTTCCCAACTTCTACAGTGAGGGAGGAGGATGACGAGGAGACACACACACACACACACACACACACACACACACACACACACACACACACACACACACACACACACACAGGCGTAACCCGCATATCGGTGGGTATACACTGAGAGTATACTTTAATCCTGGACTATGTTCACGACTAAAGTATACTGGTTGGTTGGTCAGTATGCTGTTGTGGTGGCCTTAATGACTCTCGAGAGGTTGATAGGTGTTTAAGTTCAACACCGTCTTAAGCTTAGTGATGCTGCCTCACCCAGGGAGGAGGATGCTGCCTCACCCAGGGAGGAGGATGCTGCCTCACCCAGGGAGGAGGATGCTGCCTCACCCAGGGAGGATGATGCAGCCTCACCCAGGGAGGATGATGCAGCCTCACCCAGGGAGGATGATGCAGCCTCACCCAGGGAGGATGATGCAGCCTCACCCAGGGAGGTGGATGCTGCCTCACCCAGGGAGGATGATGCAGCCTCACCCAGGGAGGTGGATGCTGCCTCACCCAGGGAGGAGGGTGCAGCCTCACCCAGGGAGGAGGGTGCAGCCTCACCCAGGGAGGAGGATGCTGCCTCACCCAGGGAGGAGGGTGCTGCCTCACCCAGGGAGGAGGATGCTGCCTCGCCCAGGGAGGAGGGTGCTGCCTCACCCAGGGAGGAGGGTGCTGCCTCACCCAGGGAGGATGATGCAGCCTCACCCAGGGAGGAGGGTGCTGCCTCACCCAGGGAGGAGGATGCTGCCTCACCCAGGGAGGAGGGTGCTGCCTCACCCAGGGAGGATGATGCTGCCTCACCCAGGGAGGATAATGCAGCCTCACCCAGGGAGGTGGATGCTGCCTCACCCAGGGAGGATGATGCAGCCTCACCCAGGGAGGTGGATGCTGCCTCACCCCAGGGAGGATGATGCAGCCTCACCCAGGGAGGAGGGTGCTGCCTCACCCAGGGAGGAGGGTGCTGCCTCACCCAGGGAGGATGATGCTGCCTCACCCAGGGAGGATGATGCAGCCTCACCCAGGGAGGTGGATGCTGCCTCACCCAGGGAGGTGGATGCTGCCTCACCCCAGGGAGGATGATGCAGCCTCACCCAGGGAGGAGGGTGCTGCCTCACCCAGGGAGGATGATGCAGCCTCACCCAGGGAGGAGGGTGCTGCCTCACCCAGGGAGGAGGGTGCAGCCTCACCCAGGGAGGAGGGTGCTGCCTCACCCAGGGAGGAGGATGCAGCCTCACCCAGGGAGGAGGGTGCTGCCTCACCCAGGGAGGATGATGCAGCCTCACCCAGGGAGGGTGGTGCTGCCTCACCCAGGGAGGAGGATGCTGCCTCACCCAGGGAGGAGGGTGCTGCCTCGCCCAGGGAGGGTGGTGCTGCCTCACCCAGGGAGGAGGATGCTGCCTCACCCAGGGAGGAGGGTGCTGCCTCACCCAGGGAGGAGGATGCAGCATCACTCCACTAACGTGTCAGTTCTTCAGCTTTAGTCATGCTCGGCTTCCTTTAACTTTCTGAATTTTTGGCCACACGTCTTGTAGATGTTTCTTTTGGTGAAACTAGTGAACTCAAGTCATTGTCTCTCCTTAATCTTCCCTTCCCTGGCTACTTGACGCACAGTTTGAAAAAGTTTAAGCTTTCTTCCAGTGGGATGTCTCCGAAACTCTTTGCTGACATGTCGGACATCTTTATTGAGTTTCTATTTATGATCGTTTTTAAACCATTTAGTTTTTTTTTCTTTTGAAAGTTACTTCTGCAATCGGGAAAATGAGACAGCTCTTTGTTTGGTTATTTTAACCAAATGAATATACAAATTCATCTGTCATCAGGAATTTGGTATTTAGTGAACCAGTTGTCACTCAGCTTGTTTATAAAGTAGGACTTTTAGTCCTAGGAAAGTCTGCTGTAGGCCAAAGCAAGTCTGCTTTGAGGGATAGTCTCTTTCTTGGGTATTTCTCGTCTTTCATGTCGATGGTGGTAAGCACAAGGACTGTGTGCAGTTTTTTTTCTACCACAGACGTGGCCAGACATTTACAATGCTAACCAGCATATATACATTTTCCTCTGTCCTCCATGGACAGGGTTAGAGATCTGTTAAACATATAGTTCAAGGGTTTATTGAACACTCAACCACAGAAGGTGATTCGGTGCTTTTAAAATGCTAAGCTAACCTACATACGTAAATACATAGATACACAGATTTACGTATGCCCTACATAAAGTGTTAGATGTGTCTTTTACATAGTAACTGTGTGCAGTGTACGTGGTGGCAGCTCCTTCCTGCCCGTTTAGCAGCGGTGCTTATTCCAGTCTCCCTCTGAGGTATGTTGGCTGGTCATCCAACTCTACTGTACTCTAGAGGGTAGACTCTGACATTTTCACTTCCTAGGACATAATGGAATTGGTTCCTTCCATTATATTTTGGTTTATTACAGTTATCATCAAATAATAATAAATAATATAATTTATTTAGGAACAGTACATACATAGTTGCAGCGTTACAGTACAAACATTCTGTTAGATTTAAAAATAGAGGAAGTACATACAATACCTAAAGCCACTAGTACGCATAGCGTTTCGGGCAAAGAGTGAGTGGCTGGCATTAAGGTTACAGACCAGCATGGTAGGCTTGTCATTCACAAAGTCTGGTAATTTGTCAAGGTCAGGTTTACTATGTGGCATATGTTGATTGGTTATGTGCGATGTGTCACAGTTGATAAAGAAACGAGCGTGTATTAAGCACTTAAGCACTGAGGTGATTAAGATGCTTTTACAAGCTCAGGTTATATAGTTACATCACATACATATATTGTATGTGATGTAACATTACATGGTTAATCTTGGGTACAAATCCAATATACCAAGTGGTCTAGTATTCATATAGTAATTACAGAGTTCAGCATACCTTAGCCCAGGAGGGCGAAAGTCAGTCAATATGGGACATTCTACAATATAATCTTAAAGAAAGTGCATGTTTTCTCTTTCACAAAGTTGACACATTGTGTACTCGACATTTAGGTTTTGAGAAAGCTGCCAGATACGTCTATATCCCAGGCGTATTCTGGCCACTATAACATCACATTGCCGAGTTCTTGCTCTGTTACTTCCATATGTGAATGTCTCCTCACGATATCTATCATAATATTTAATGCTACAACTTTCAGGTCTTTGTGAATTTGTTAGGCAAGATTTTCATTAGATACGTGTTTGTGTTCTCTTTGTCACTGCTAATGAAACACCCATATCAATTTCTACTACTGGCTTTCTACAGGCTGTCTTTGCAAGCATATCAACAGTGTCATGCCTTGAGATGCCAACATGTGATGGTATCCAATGAAATTTAATCTCAAATCTGTTTTCTTTAGCAGCTAAAACATTCATTCGTATATCACTGACTATTTTCTGGGTGTCACTACTATGTGCGTTCAATGCCAGGAGTGCACTCTGCGAGTCACAGTATATAAGGCCACTGCCTTTGTCTTTTAAAAATTCAGTGGCAAGGTATATGCCTGCAAGTTCGGTTTGCGTTGTACTTGCCCAGTCATTGACGCGCTTCATTGCTGTATGTACGAGAGAAGATTGTTCAAATATATTACATGCACATCCGGTACATCGTCCACCTTCTTCTACAGAGCCGTCGGTATAGCACTGTTACACATCGTTACGCATACTCTGAGTACTCTCAGTGATGCTTTTCAGTGTTACCTGTTTTAATAATGTAAATCTTCCATTTGACAAAACATGCTCGAATAACGGTGTATAGATATTTTCGACGTTGAAGGGACGTCACCAGCATTAAATCAACGTTATGGACATTAATTTAATGTCGATAGCAGCCGTAAAATAAGTTGGATTTTTTTTACGGCAAAATCCACATTTCCGACTTCATAGGATTCGTTGGTGTTAGTGCTAGCGAGACCTACATAGACAGGCAAGGGAGTCGACCCGCGAACCATAACGGGTACCCGGCATTCCAAAAGATAGTCTCTCCCACCACACCCCATTCCACCCCTTTTCCCCCCTCCCCTCACGTCTTCCTCCTTTCCCCAGTTCCATTTTACCTCCTTCATTCCTATTTCCCCCTCTCACCCCTTATATCTCCCTGCCTCGCCCCTACCTCGAACAGATTGACACTTGCAAAGCAAGTTATGATAATGCGCGGGTGTACGGCGGGAGTAACATCAACACTACCCATAAAACAGGCACCATCTCATCCCATTTCCATTTCAGACTATTTGAAAATCGTACGTAAGGTTTAGGGTTGCACCATGATATTTATTGCAGCATTTAACTTGGGCCTACCCCAACCAGCCTGTGTTTGTCCCGCAGCCAAGATCATTCACCCCTGAAAATCTGAGTAAGGGGCCGTTAGATAATTTGTTTAAAGTTCCATATCAGCCAATATTTTTTGACTAGTTGTATATGAAAAGGGCTGCAATTGTTCCAAGTTTCAGTACTACAGCCTAAATAGAAAGGGAGATTTAATATTTTTTTTTCAACGAATATTACACATTTTCAAGTGAGTTGAGACCTTTCATCGTTTCAGATATAATCATTCTATGACACTTTAATGACACATTAGCATATAATAAAGGATCTGTAGGAGGGGATTTTCCAAAACATCTTTAGTTTTCCTAATATATATAGTCAAAGTTCCCCCAAAAAATTATGCAAATATCATGTTTATTGCTATTTATAAAATCAATAAATTAACTTAGGAAAAAAAGCTTCCTTCAGATTTTAGAGACATAAACTTTACATATAAGGTGTAAGTTTCATGTAAATTAAATAAAAATGAAAAGTACCAACTAGTTTGTTACTTGAAAAACAAGTCTTTAAAATATTAAAGTCTAAGGTGCTGCCATCTGTGGTTGAGGTTGACATCAATAAATTTCCTCCAAAATTGGCACCCTTACAGACATTTTTACGTGCAGTCAGGTGTATAATTTCGTGCAAATCGCCCGATAAATAAGAGTTTTTTTTTAACTAATTTTTTAATAAAACTAATTATAATTTTTTTTTTAATATATGCTATTGTTATAGCCGAGTCATAAACATGATTTCAGTTGACACTTTTGTTTGATAATCGTTTTTGACCATTTTGGAAAATTTTTGACACATAATTGAATATTTTTTTCTCCATTCCTATTTATGCTACGATGCGGAGACTTTAACCAGATGAAACCCTTTTCATATACAACTTGTCAAAAAAGTTTGATTGAAATCGAACTAGTTTTCATTTATTGCATATTTTTGGCATATTTGGATCTAACCCCCCCCCCCTAAGGCAAACTCCAAGCATCGTGGCCTCTGACTTTAGACGGATATTTTCTCATATAGATCTACCTAGTTGCCTGGTATTGCTGCTTCCTTGACACACTATCACTTGATATGAGATACAGCAACCTCGAGTGTTTATTTCATGTGTACATGAGTGACTTGAGAACGAAGCACAAATTTCATAACATCAGAGCGCTGTTGATAGGCGTATGTGCTTCAAAGCAGGGAAATAATCCCAAGTTGATAAAATGTGTCATCATCAACCGTCGAAAACTTTTCCCTTGAAACAAGATAACATTGTAACAAATATTTCTTACTTTGATTAGAAATATGTGAAAAAAAACTGATACCTTATTAACACAGAGAATTAACTCCGAAAAAATTTGAAATCTCTACAGATATTTAAATTTTGTGATTTTTTCGTTGAATTCATGCCTTTAGTTATAAATCTTGCTACAGTACTGTTCTGTGCGGAGATCAGCAGAAAAGTTAGGTACTTCTTGCAGAGATTTCAAGGATGGGAAGTATGTACAGTTACTCTGCAATACGTCATTCTAAAGCCGTTGATTCATTTCCTAAGTATAAATACATTCACAAAACTTTGACCAGTTTATTGTATTCAGGCAATTTAACTGTTCTGCGGTAGCCAGCATCAAAGCTAGATCTCGAACCTTTCATCTAAACTGTTTAAGGTTACAACTTCGTATTTGTATAAAGTTCACTGGCCTCATGACGTCATCCATGACATTATTTATGTGATGTTTTACTGCTAAACATTTCTCTCTCTTCGAAAAGCAAAGGAAATTGCGAAATTTGTGGTTGGTGTTCACAGATGTTCAAGAAATGTGTAAATATTTAATTCAAAATGATCTGCTGCCAGAAGTCTTAACCAAATAGCCCCAGTTTGCTAACTGTAGGTAGTAACTGTGTGATTGTAACCTATCCACCGCTGCCCACTTTGGGGAGGTGGGGGGGGGGGGAAGGGAGGACGGTGTGCAGGATATACATATCAATTGTGACTAAACTAACTAACGGTCACAGCTAACCGTTTTCCTTTAATTTATTAGCAAAATGAACATTTCTATCAATTTGCGAAACCACATCTGTATAGACATAATGCTTTTGACCAATAAACGTCAATATATAACAATTATATAAATATAATGTCCTGTGTTACTAAGATAATCATCATATCTGTTCTTTTTATCGGCATCATTCCCACAAACTCTTCAGCTGCCAGTGTACTTTCATCAACACCTCGTATACAAATTACGTGTTGTGCTGAGTCAGTTACATTTGTACTTTCGTCAATTTCATAACAATATGCAGCAAGTGACTTTCACTTTTGAGTTGTTAAAAACTCATCCTGTGGTTGACATAGAACCAAAAGAAACTGATTTCTACAGGATAGACAATCACAAAGTTCCTTCCGTCTCGGGCCCCAAAAGCGCCGCCCTTGGAATAGACACAACAGACAAAACAGTAATTGGCCAATATGTATGCAATACTTTAACTTAAACTGTGTTCTGCTCAAGGTTGTAGAAGCGAGTGGGTCACACGCTGCATAAGAGAAGGGCGGGGGGGGGGGGGGGGGGGCCACATAGAGAAGGGGGGGCCACATAGAGAAGGGAGGGGCTGAATAGAGAAGGGTTGAGGGAGGCGCTGCATAGAGAATGGTGGAGGGAGGCGCTGCATAGAGAATGGTGGAGGGAGGCGCTGCATAGAGAATGGTGGAGGGAGGCGCATGTTTGATACTCCTAGATGATGTATTCTTAACTGAGCATTAACAGAGTGTCTTGAGATGCTTTCGGGGCTTAGCGTCCCCGCGGCCCGGTCCTCGATCAGGCCTCCTATTTGTTACACACTCCCAGGTAGCAGCTCGTACCAGCTGTCTAACTCCCAGGTATCTATTTACTGCTAGGTAACAGGGGCATCAGGGTGAAAATTTCTGCCCATATGTTTCAGACTCCACCGGGGATCAAACCCGGAATCCCAGGACTACGAATCCGAAGCGCTGTTCACTCAGCTGTCAGGCCCTCCTACTATGGTGATGGTAGTTGAGTTACGGGTCGTTAGTCCCGCGTCTTAACTAGTCTACAGGCTCTATCATAGCCTATTTAACTCTGTCATAGGTGTATTTGAGGCTGTATATGGAGTCGTTCTCCAACAGGAGGCCTGGTCGACGACCGGGCCGCGGGGACGCTAAGCCCCGGAAGCACCTCAAGGTAACCTCAAGGTAACACTCCTTAGCGCATCGGGGGATACACGGATTACCGTTTTTGGTAATTTATGAACTATGTTACTCGTTGTTCCTGAGACGAATTGGTAACTATTATGATGTTTAACACACATTTAAATTGATAACCAATGTCCTGTTTATAGCTTGTCCTAGAAAACATGCATATTGTCACAAACACATTTATAATGTACATAAGTGAACACTCAACAATGTTTTATAACTTGTTTTTATTTCAAAACACCTAAGTTAATACTTCATGTACCTCCAGGAAATTATGCTAATATTCTCTCTTAACCAGAAACTAAAAGCATTCACATTTGCTCAGTAGTCGGCTAGTGGCTCTTCCACTCTCACATACACTCACTACAGTAATGAGTTTACAAAGTTATAGAATTGTATGATAATCAAGTTTGGGTAAATGACCACAATTTATCGGGTACGATCTCTGGCAGAGATTGGCTGCCGGTCCCATGACAGTCATGGGTTATTACCAGTACCCAAGCTGGTCCCAACTGCCCGTAAACAACTGGAGCTTCTCTAGACTTGTTACCTAATAACTGATGATCGTGTCCGGATGTTGTTTTAAGAAGGTAACTGAACCTCGTGGTTCAGTTATCCACTATGGAAGGAGGACACTCGCCCCCAGACACACGCTATAGAACAGTGGTTCCCAACCCTTTGTCTCAACCCGTTCTTGCACTTGCTTATAGTCAATATTTGGCATATGAATAAGTGCATATGTGACATATTAATTTATTGTGAATATTTGAGTTTACCTTGAAATGCTGAATAGAAAACACCGACCTAACCTAACCTTCTTAGTATGTTAAGATATTACAATTAGTACTAAACCTATATTGATATTACAGTTTTATAAAAATATCAAAACAAAACTAAAATATTTAAATAAATTATAAAGTAACTCAGGATATTGTCAAATTTTGTAAAAAATCTCGATTGTTTAATAAAACTGAGAGGAAGAGTTAGTGCCTTGAAAAAAAATTTGGCTTGGAATATGTCACATATATACTTATTGCTTATAGTCACTATTTGTCTTATTAATAAGTCCTATATGTGCTGTCTTGTGCGAGAGCAGGTTGTATGTCTTATCCTTTTTCCAATCACGTTCTCGCGCGTGGACCCCCCTACAACCATATTCTCGCGCGTGGACCCCCCTACAACCATATTCTCGCGCGTGGACCCCCCTACAACCATATTCTCGCGCGTGGACCCCCCTACAACCATATTCTCGCGCGTGGACCCCCCTACAACCATATTCTCGCGCGTGGACCCCCCTACAACCATATTCTCGCGCGTGGACCCCCCTACAACCATATTCTCGCGCGTGGACCCCCCTACAACCATATTCTCGCGCGTGGACCCCCCTACAACCATATTCTCGCGCGTGGACCCCCCTACAACCATATTCTCGCGCGTGGACCCCCCTACAACCATATTCTCGCGCGTGGACCCCCCCTACAACCATATTCTCGCGCGTGGACCCCCCCTACAACCATATTCTCGCGCGTGGACCCCCCTACAACCATATTCTCGCGCGTGGACCCCCCTACAACCATATTCTCGCGCGTGGACCCCCCTACAACCATATTCTCGCGCGTGGACCCCCCTACAACCATATTCTCGCGCGTGGACCCCCCTACAACCATATTCTCGCGCGTGGACCCCCCTACAACCATATTCTCGCGCGTGGACCCCCCTACAACCATATTCTCGCGCGTGGACCCCCCTACAACCATATTCTCGCGCGTGGACCCCCCTACAACCATATTCTCGCGCGTGGACCCCCCTACAACCATATTCTCGCGCGTGGACCCCCCTACAACCATATTCTCGCGCGTGGACCCCTTCCCCATGCAACCACGTTCTCGCGCGTGGACCCCTTCCCCATGCAACCACGTTCTCGCTTGTGGACCCTCTACAACCAATATATATATATATATATATATATATATATATATATATATATATATATATATATATATATTAGTATATTAGTATATTTTGGTAGCAGTCTTTCCTGTAGACATATATTATTAAATATGACCGAAAAAAAAGTAAAATAAAAATGAATTTTGGAGAATTGATCTTTGAATTACCATCAACAGTGAAAAGAAACGTAAGAAAGAGAAAATTCGTGTTAGAATTATTAATCTTACTTTTTCGGTCATTATATATATATATATATATAATATATATAATATATATATATATATATATAAATAATATATATATATATGTCGTACCTAGTAGCCAGAACGCACTTCTCGGCCTACTATGCAAGGTCCGATTTGCCTAATAGGCCGAGTGATTTTTTTTGTTTTAAATCAATTGTTTCCAATTAGTTTATTTGAATTATTATTATATTAAGAGCACAAATTATTGACTTAGTTGTGTTAGTTTAGGTTAGGTTAAGATAGGTAGGGTTGGTTAAGATCATTCATATATCTACGTTAGTTTTAAACTCAAATTTAAACAGATTAACTCATACATAATGAAATGGATAGCTTTATCATTTTATAAGAAAATTAGAAAAATATATAAATTCAAGAAAACTTGGCTTATTTGGCAAATCGGGCCTTGCATAGTAGGCCAAGAAGTGCGTTCTGGCTACTAGGTACGACATATATATATAAATGGAAATGTTCGTTTGTGCATAACCGCTAATCTTCTAAAGTTCTTCACCGATTGCTTGGAAATTTTTACACAACGTTCCATTCGTATCCGGCCAGGTTTTTATATACATACTATATAGATGTCACGTCTGTGACGGTAAAAAAAAACATGCTTTATCTGAAAAAAACTGTTTTCATGTGAGAGAAATCTTCGAAACCTCTTTACCAATTGCTTTGAAATTTTGACACAACGTTGCATTCAAATAGGCGCGTCCTTTTATATATCTACTCTTTACATGCCTCACCTGTGACAGGAAAACGTGCTTTCTTGAAAAACAGCGCCATCTGTTGGACGTAAGAGCAACACACGCTGTAGTCTCAAAGTTCTTTTCCGATTGCTTTGAAATTTTGACACAACATTGCATTCGAATAGGCGCGTCTTTTTATATACCTACTATATAGATGCCACCCCTTGTGACAGGTAAAAACATGCGTTTTTGAAAAACAGCGCCATCTGTTGCTCATAATAGCAACATGCACAAATACTTGGATGTTTCGTAACACAGATTACAAAATCATGTAATTTCAACATCAGTAGGGATTTGTATGATTTAGATAATTTTTTATTGATCTGCGATTTGAGTGGGATCTCAATAATACCTTATTAATATTCCCTTATCCTATTAAAGACATGTTAGGTAATGGCTAGGTTAGGAAGAATTAAGTTAGGTTAGGGTACATTATAGTACAGCGATGACCTAGAGAAGTACATAGGTTTCTCAGGTCCTAGACCCTCCTCCCTCGGTGGCCCTCTCGGGTCTAACGCTGTCAACGGGATCCTTTGGGGGAAAAAAATTCTCATCCTAAAGAGGATGGAGGACCAGCCTGGCGACACGACGCCCGCGGTGCCCCTTCAACCATACTAAATGCCTAACCTAAACTAACCAGGCCTTACCTGGTTAGTTTAGATAATATATTATATATAATATATATAATGTATATATAATATATATGTTATATTATATACTATATTATATATTGAAAAATAAACTCTCTAAAGTTTATATATATATATATATATATATATATATATATATATATATATATATATATATATATATATATATATATTTTATTAAATATGACCGAAAAAGTAAGATTAATAATTCTAACACGAATTTTCTCAATCTTTCGTACATTATGCTTCACTGTTGGAGGTAAATCAAAAATCACTTCTCCAAAATTCATTTTTATTTCTAGTCTGACGCGACACGGGCGCGTTTCGTAAAACTTATTACATTTTCAAAGACTTCACAAATACACAACTGATTAGAACTTGCGTTTCCCTGATTTTATATCTACATTTGAGTGAGGTGGGAAGGGTGATGTGGCATTACATTTGAGTGAGGTGGGAAGGATGATGTGGCATTAGAGGATATTAATAGGGTATTAAAAGTATCAACACAAGACAGAACACGAAACAATGGATATTGAATAGAAGTGTTTGTAGAAAGCCTATTGGTCCATATTTCTTGATGCTTCTATATTGGAGCGGAGTCTTGAGGTGGGTAGAATATAGTTGTGCAATAATTGGCTGTTGATTGCTGGTGTTGACTTCTTGATGTGTAGTGCCTCGCAAACGTCAAGCCGCCTGCTATCGCTGTATCTATCGATGATTTCTGTGTTGTTTACTAGGATTTCTCTGGCGATGGTTTGGTTATGGGAAGAGATTATATGTTCCTTAATGGAGCCCTGTTGTTTATGCATCGTTAAACGCCTAGAAAGAGATGTTGTTGTCTTGCCTATATACTGGGTTTTTTGGAGCTTACAGTCCCCAAGTGGGCATTTGAAGGCATAGACGACGTTAGTCTCTTTTAAAGCGTTCTGTTTCGTGTCTGGAGAGTTTCTCATGAGTAGGCTGGCCGTTTTTCTGGTTTTATAGTAAATCGTCAGTTGTATCCTCTGATTTTTGTCTGTAGGGATAACGTTTCTATTAACAATATCTTTCAGGACCCTTTCCTCTGTTTTATGAGCTGTGGAAAAGAAGTTCCTGTAAAATAGTCTAATAGGGGGTATAGGTGTTGTGTTAGTTGTCTCTTCGGAGGTTGCATGGCTTTTCACTTTCCTTCTTATAATGTCTTCGATGAAACCATTGGAGAAGCCGTTATTGACTAGAACCTGCCTTACCCTACAGAGTTCTTCGTCGACTTGCTTCCATTCTGAGCTGTGGCTGAGAGCACGGTCGACGTATGCGTTAACAACACTCCTCTTGTACCTGTCAGGGCAGTCGCTGTTGGCATTTAGGCACATTCCTATGTTTGTTTCCTTTGTGTAGACTGCAGTGTGGAAACCTCCGCCCTTTTCCATGACTGTTACATCTAGAAAAGGCAGCTTCCCATCCTTTTCCGTCTCGTAAGTGAAACGCAGCACGGAACTCTGCTCAAATGCCTCCTTCAGCTCCTGCAGATGTCTGACATCAGGTACCTGTGTAAAAATGTCGTCAACATACCTGCAGTATATGGCTGGTTTCAAGTTCATGTCGACTAAGACTTTTTGCTCGATGGTACCCATGTAGAAGTTTGCAAACAGGACACCTAGGGGAGAACCCATAGCGACCCCATCTACTTGCTTATACATATGCCCATCCGGGCTCAAGAAGGGTGCCTCTTTAGTACAAGCTTGGAGTAGTTTCCTCAGAATACTTTCTGGCATGTCAAGAGGAGTACAGGCTGGATCACGATACACTCTGTCGGCTATCATTCCGATTGTCTCGTCCACAGGTACGTTGGTAAACAGCGATTCTACGTCCAACGAGGCTCTTATCCCTGTGGCCCGTGCGCCCCGCAGTAAGTCCACAAATTCCTTTGGAGACTTCAGGCTGAAGGCGCAAGGAACATAAGGAGTCAGCAGGCCGTTGAGTCGCTTTGCCAATCTGTACGTGGGTGTGGGTATCTGGCTAATGATTGGCCGAAGTGGGTTTCCAGGCTTGTGCGTCTTGACATTTCCATACGCATATCCAGGTTTATATTCCCCAATGATCTTTGGCAGGTGGAGTCCGGATTTCATTATATGGAGGACCTATGGCAATTCCACGACCAAGAGATGGCTTCCTGAACCTTGCAGGAATTAACCTCACTGAGGACCAAGTCACTCTCCTAAATCTGGGCATAAACTGTCATGTTATGTCCAGACCGAGTGAAATGGCCCGGAAAGTGGAGTTGGAAATTCTGTTGGACGACATATTCGACCTCGAGACACAAAAGAAGGTCACTACCAAAGATACCTTACAAGCAGAACTTATTGCAGAAGGAGGAAAGAATCGAGGCAACTACAGAAGCACCATACTGTCCCCCGAGCTTAGAGCGGCAGCTAAAAGCCTTCGTGAGAACAAGGAGATAGTTGTCAGGAGAGGTGACAAGTCGCCAATATATGTCATTCTTAAAAAAGACGAATATCTGGCGAAAATGAACATCATACTCTCTGACCAAACTAAGTTCCAAAGGGTAACGAAGGACACTACAGCCGAATTAAAAGCAAAGGTCAACAAACTGATCGAAACTGTGAACGCCAAGAAATCCGGACTCCACCTGCCAAAGATCATTGGGGAATATAAACCTGGATATGCGTATGGAAATGTCAAGACGCACAAGCCTGGAAACCCACTTCGGCCAATCATTAGCCAGATACCCACACCCACGTACAGATTGGCAAAGCGACTCAACGGCCTGCTGACTCCTTATGTTCCTTGCGCCTTCAGCCTGAAGTCTCCAAAGGAATTTGTGGACTTACTGCGGGGCGCACGGGCCACAGGGATAAGAGCCTCGTTGGACGTAGAATCGCTGTTTACCAACGTACCTGTGGACGAGACAATCGGAATGATAGCCGACAGAGTGTATCGTGATCCAGCCTGTACTCCTCTTGACATGCCAGAAAGTATTCTGAGGAAACTACTCCAAGCTTGTACTAAAGAGGCACCCTTCTTGAGCCCGGATGGGCATATGTATAAGCAAGTAGATGGGGTCGCTATGGGTTCTCCCCTAGGTGTCCTGTTTGCAAACTTCTACATGGGTACCATCGAGCAAAAAGTCTTAGTCGACATGAACTTGAAACCGGCCATATACTGCAGGTATGTTGACGACATTTTTACACAGGTACCTGATGTCAGACATCTGCAGGAGCTGAAGGAGGCATTTGAGCAGAGTTCCGTGCTGCGTTTCACTTACGAGACATAAAGGATGGGAAGCTGCCTTTTCTAGATGTAACAGTCATGGAAAAGGGCGGAGGTTTCCACACTGCAGTCTACACAAAGGAAACAAACATAGGAATGTGCCTAAATGCCAACAGCGACTGCCCTGACAGGTACAAGAGGAGTGTTGTTAACGCATACGTCGACCGTGCTCTCAGCCACAGCTCAGAATGGAAGCAAGTCGACGAAGAACTCTGTAGGGTAAGGCAGGTTCTAGTCAATAACGGCTTCTCCAATGGTTTCATCGAAGACATTATAAGAAGGAAAGTGAAAAGCCATGCAACCTCCGAAGAGACAACTAACACAACACCTATACCCCCTATTAGACTATTTTACAGGAACTTCTTTTCCACAGCTCATAAAACAGAGGAAAGGGTCCTGAAAGATATTTTTAATAGAAACGTTATCCCTACAGACAAAAATCAGAGGATACAACTGACGATTTACTATAAAACCAGAAAAACGGCCAGCCTACTCGTGAGAAACTCTCCAGACACGAAACAGAACGCTTGAAAAGAGACTAACGTCGTCTATGCCTTCAAATGCCCACTTGGGGACTGTAAGCTCCAAAAAACCCAGTATATAGGCAAGACAACAACATCTCTTTCTAGGCGTTTAACGATGCATAAACAACAGGGCTCCATTAAGGAACATATAATCTCTTCCCATAACCAAACCATCGCCAGAGAAATCCTAGTAAACAACACAGAAATCATCGATAGATACAGCGATAGCAGGCGGCTTGACGTTTGCGAGGCACTACACATCAAGAAGTCAACACCAGCAATCAACAGCCAATTATTGCACAACTATATTCTACCCACCTCAAGACTCCGCTCCAATATAGAAGCATCAAGAAATATGGACCAATAGGCTTTCTACAAACACTTCTATTCAATATCCATTGTTTCGTGTTCTGTCTTGTGTTGATACTTTTAATACCCTATTAATATCCTCTAATGCCACATCATCCTTCCCACCTCACTCAAATGTAATGCCACATCACCCTTCCCACCTCACTCAAATGTAGATATAAAATCAGGGAAACGCAAGTTCTAATCAGTTGTGTATTTGTGAAGTCTTTGAAAATGTAATAAGTTTTACGAAACGCGCCCGTGTCGCGTCAGACTAGAAATAAAAATGAATTTTGGAGAAGTGATTTTTGATTTACCTCCAACAGTGAAGCATAATGTACGAAAGATTGAGAAAATTCGTGTTAGAATTATTAATCTTACTTTTTCGGTCATATTTAATAAAATATGTCTACAGGAAAGACTGCTACCAAAATATACTAATATATATATATATATATATATATATATATATATATATATATATATATATATATATATATATATATATATATATATATATATATATATATATATATATGTCGTACCTAGTAGCCAGAACGCACTTCTCAGCCTACTATGCAAGGCCCGATTTGCCTAATAAGCCAAATTTTCCTGAATTAATATATTTTCTCTATTTTTTTTCTCATGAAATGATAGCTACCCATTTCATTATGTATGAGGTCAATTTTTTTTTATTGGAGTTAAAATTAACGTAGATATATGACTAAACCTAACCAACCCTACCTAACCTAACCTATCTTTATAGGTTAGGTTCGGTTAGGTAACCGAAAAAGCTAGGTTAGGTTAGGTTAGGTAGGTTAGGTAGTCGAAAAAGCATTAATTCATGAAAACTTGGCTTATTAGGCAAATCGGGCCTTGCATAGTAGGCTGAGAAGTGCGTTCTGGCTACTAGGTACGACATATATATATATATATATATATATATATATATATATATATATATATATATATATATATATATATATATATATATATATATTATAGTCGTACCTAGTAGCCAGAACGCACTTCTCGGCCTACTATGCAAGGCCCGATTTGCCTAATAGGCCGAGTGATTTTCATTATTTTCAATAAATTGCTTACAATTAGTTAATCTGAATTATTATTAATATATTATATTAAAAACATAAATTATTGACGTATTTGTGTTTAGGTTAGGTTGGGTTTGTTAGGTTCGGTCATATATCTGTTAGTTTTAACTCAAATTTAAGAAAATTAGCTCATACATTATGAAATGGATACCTTTATCATTTCATAAGAAAACATTAGAAAAATATATAAATTCAGGAAAACTTGGCTTATTAGGCAAATCGGGCCTTGCATAGTTGGCCAAGAAGTGCGTTCTGGCTACTAGGTACAACATTATATATATATATATATATATTATTATATTATATATATATTATATATATATATATATATATATATATATATATATATATATATATATAATGTTTCATTGAATATTACCGCATATTCTGTATTTATTATTTTCTGGTTTAGGGCTTCTATCCCTCTATTTTCTTAGCATCAGGGCTTAATTGAAATAGGAGTTCTCCAAAACTCATTTTCGTACTTTTAAGGTGAAGAAAAGAAGTGATTTACTATAGAGTGTATTACACTTATTTGTATAATTTGCACGACGTTTCGAACCTCCATGGTTCATTCTCAAGTGAACAGATCTTACAATACTAGTTGATTTTATACCCGCATTAGGTCAGGTGATAATACAATGAAGGTGAAAACATGGGGGGATACATAAGGGATAAACATAGGGGCTGCAGAAGGCTTATTGGCCCATACGAGGCATCTCCTATCCAAACACAAAGATTAATCCAGTGTAATTGGCCTGTTTGTTGGACATTGTCTTCTGTGTTGGCATCGATATGTTCTTGTCTTGTCCTTACTCTCATGGTGGGTAGAGTAAATAGTTCCGTGATTTGGGTGTTCATGGTAGGTCGCTCTATTCTTATGTGAATTGCCTCAAGAATTTGTAATCTTCTTGAATCTTGGGTTTTGTCTATTATGCAAGTATTCTTGTTCAACATTTCTCTTGTTAGAGTAATGTCATGGGCTTGTCTCATGTGATTCCTAGGGGCACCAGATTGAAGATGGCATGTCAAACGCCTCGTCAGCTTGGTCGACGTCATACCTATGTACTTACATTGAAGGTTACATCCTTCGTGGGGGCAAGTGTACATGTATACAACGCTTGACTGCTGTAGAGGGTTCTCCGTCGGCTTCGGGCTGTTTTTGATAAGGAGTTCGGAAGTCTTCTTGGTTTTGTAGAATATTATCAGGTTTATGTTTTGGTTAGGAGTAGTGCTTTTTACTCCTTTACGGATTATTTCTTTCATTATTCTTTCCTCTTTTATATGTTCACTGTGCATGGTTGATTTGTAATATAATTTTATTGGGGGTGTTGTGGTTTCTGTTCTAGGTTCTGAATTATACCAACGGTCCAAGTGTCTTCTTATAGCAGCGTTTATTTCCGCGTTGCTATATCCGTTGTTCACCAATACCTGAGTTACTCTTTCAAACTCTCTACTCACGTTGCTCCATTCAGAGCAGTGGGTAAGCGCTCGACGAATATAAGCATTGAGAACACTGGCTTTGTATCTTTGGGGGCACTCACTTCTACCGTTCAGGCATAATCCTATGTTGGTGGGCTTGGTATATACATAGGTATAAACTACGTATATACCATACGTAGGTACTGGTATAAATGTAACACGATTTGTATTTACTTATCACTTGAGAATGAACCATGTAGGTTCGAAACGTATATATTAGTATATTTTGGTCTTATAAACATTTGTTGTTGATTATGACCGAAAGGGTAAGATTAATGATTCTGACACGAATCTTCTCAATATTTACGTTTTTCTTCACTGTTGGGGGTTAATTGAAAAATGAACTCTCCAAAGTTTATTTTCACATTTTAATTTATGCTTTGACGCCTAAAAGCGTTTTGCAAGGACTTCTCACATTTTCAAAGAGATTTTTACACACATCATTTCATGCTTATATTCGTTTTTGGGCGAAGTGACAAGACAGAACACGAATCAATGAGTATATTGCATATTTGCTGTTTCTATACTGCTATATATTGCTATATTGCTCTTGGTTCTTCTATGTTGGTTCGGGGTCTTGAAGTGGGCGGAATATAGTAGTGTGTTAATTGGCTGATGATTGGTGGTGTTGACTTTTTGATGTGTAGTGCCTCGCTGATGTCGAGTCTAATGCTATCGCTGTATCTATCGATGATTTCAGTGTTGCTTGTTAAGATTTCTCTGGTGATGGTCTGGTTGTGTGAGGAGATAATGTTTCTTGATGGAACCCTGTTGTTTGTGCATTGTTAATCGCCTAGAAAGAGACGTTGTTGTCTTGCCTATATACTGTGATCTTTGGGGCTGACAGTCCCCAAGTGGGCATTTGAAGGCATAAACGACGTTGGTTTGTTTCAAGGCGTTCTGTTTGGTGTCTGGAGAGTTCTTCATGAGTAGATTGGCCGTTTTCTTGTTTTTGTAGTAAATTGTCAATTGTATCCTCTGATTTTTGTCTGTGGAGATAACGTTCCTATTACTAATATCTTTCAGGACACTTTCCTCCGTTTTATGAGTCGTCAAAATGAAGTTCCTGTAAAACAGTCTAATAGGGAGTAATTATATAATATATATAAATATATATATATATATATATATATATATATATATATATATATATATATATATATATATATATATATATATATATAATGTAATATTAATGATATGTCGTACCTAGTAGCCAGAACACAGTACTTGGCCTACTATGCAAGACCCGATTTGCCTAATAAGCAAATTTTCCTGAATTTATATATTTTCCGATATTTTTTTCTTATGAAATGATAAAGCTATCCATTTCATTACGTATGAGTTAAGTTCTTTTGAGTTAAAACTAACATAAATATATGACCGAACCTAACCAACCCTACCTAACCTAACCTAACCTATCTTAATCTAACATTAACTAACATAACTGTCAATAATTTATGGTCCTTACATAATATAATAATAATATTTCAAATAAACCAATTGGAAACAAAATTTTGAAAATAACGAAAATCACTCGGCCTATTAGGTTAGGCAAATCAATCCTTGCATAGTAGGCTAAGAAGTGCGTTCTGGCTACTAGGTACATATATATATATATATATATATAATATATATATATATAATATATATATATATAATCTCAGTTCTAATGATAATAGAATTATAAATAAAATAATAATTAGAATGTAATTATTAAGGGCTTAAGAGACAATTAGGTTATAATTATTTAAGCGCCTCACTAGGCAAGCGTCGCTGTGAGCTCGGGTTATACGTTATTCTGTATTACTGGAAAATAATATTAATTTAATACACACTTTTGATTAATAATGTATACACATGACCGTCAATAATCACTCTCAATAATACGAGTTAATAAAATTATATCATGAGAGGACTAATTATACAAATACTGTAATATATTCAGGAATGACAATTTCAATCTCTTAGTCCTTCAGACAGTTAAAAATAGCAATTATATGTAAGTTATTATGAACGCTTCGTCAATTGATAACAAATGGGACAGCATTTCGTAGCAAATTATGATCTTACGAGAGGTGTATCACTTATGTTCATGGGAATGACAAACATCATTTCTGCATTGATTGGTAGTTTTCCTACAGTGGTGTTCCCTATATATATATATATATATATATATATATATATATATATATATATATATATATATATATATATATGTATATAATATCCCTGACGAGTTCGTCAGGGAACTTCCTGAATTTCGCTGTAATTACCCTCTCGAAGGACCAAATCACCCTGATTTTAATCTGGATGTGAGTTGCTACATTATGTCCAGTTTAAGATGACCTGGAAGGTGGAGTTGGAGATCCTGCTGGATGACGTATTCTCTCTTGAGACACAGTGGAAGATCACCACCAAGGATACATTACCAGCTGAGAGTCTGGCGGAGTGAAGACAGACTCGAGGCGACCACACAACTCCAAATTGTCTCATGAACTTAATAAAGCGGCAGTTTAGAACCTTCGTGAAAATAAGCTAGTTGATAGAAAAGGCGATTATTCGCCAGTGATATTATAAAGGATGGATGTACTGAAAAAATAAACATTAACTCCGATTAAACTATATTCAAAAAGTATCACGAGGATATCATTGGCAAGCGATGAGTCACAATAACGTGGCTAAAGTATGTTGACCAGACCACACACTAGAAGGTGAAGGGACGACGACGTTTCGGTCCGTCCTGGACCATTCTCAAGTTGATGACAATCGACTTGAGAATGGTCCAGGATGGACCGAAACGTCGTCGTCCCTTCACCTTCTAGTGTGTGTTCTGGTCAACATATCATTGTCAAGTTGAAAGCAAAGGTTAACAGATTGGTTGAAACTCATTTGTCAAAGGTCGGGAGTTCACCTGCCGAAAACTGCTAGAGTACAAGCCTGTATAGGTCTGTTAAGACCTAAACCTGGAAACCCACTTGCACACCATCATCCCACACCCACGTACAGACTGGCAAAGCCACTTAACACTATGCTGACTCTCACATGTAATGTGCTTTCATTGATGTATAACCTTGTATAGCTGTGGCCCTACGTACCTGCCTACCTTCGGGAGACCTTGTATAGGACCCTATGGTGCATAACCTTGTATAGCTGTGGCCCTACCTACCTGCCTACCTTCGGGAGACCTTGAATAGGACCCTATGGTGCATAACCTTGTATAAATCTAGCCTTGTGGTGTATAGCTTATTATTCTGTACAGGAATTAATTCGGTATACACCATCGTGCATAAAGTTATGAACATAATTAATTAAAAATTACGTTATTCCATTCCAAAGAGCCGTAATTGCAAGCACCATTCATTAATAACACGCCTCGTATGCAAACAGCTTTCATATAATGTTGCACTGAATACAAAATGTTGTCAGAGCCCATCAAAAATCCCCTCCCCCCCAATATATATATATATATATATATATATATATATATATATATATATATATATATATATATATATATATATATATATATATATATAATATATAAATATATATATATATGAATTTTGGAGAGTTGATCTTTGAATTACCATCAACAGTGAAAAGAAACGTAAGAAAGAACGAGAAAATTCGTGTTAGAATTATTTATCTTACTCTTTCTGTCATATTTAATATATATATATATATATATATATATATATATATATATATATATATATATATATATATATATATATATATATATATATATTAAAATTAACAAAATAAACGTGTTTCTTACGTTTAAATTTGACATTTAATACCTAAAGTCTTTCTGGAAAAAATTGTAATAGGCGTAGTGATTACGATCTTCGAGCACGGTGGAAGATCTCCCAGTAGAGGAGAGTTTCCCGTATGGAGGCAGTCCTTCCAGCGCTGAGGAAGATCTCCCAGTAGAGGAGAGTTTCCCGTATGGAGGCAGTCCTTCCAGCGCTGAGGAAGAGAGCTACACAATGACAGTGAAACAGTGACATATAAGGTGAACAAATCCTCAAGGGCCGTGATGAGGGTTCGAACGTAGGTTCGGTTCACCTGAGGTTGAATGAGGTTCGAACCCTCATCACGGCCCTTGTGGATTTGTTCATTTGATGTATCACGCTATTGACATTTGTGTATAGTGACATAAGTGTATGCAGGAGCCACTACTGAAATAGGAGGGAGCTAGGGCAGGCAGGCGTAAAGACAGGCGTAGAGGCAGGCATGCGGGAAGGTACTAAGGAGGGAAGACATCCCTAGCGTCCATTTACACCCAATTTGCAAGCTCAGCCAAAGTCTAAAACGTAATTAAAGAAAGTCAAAGGTCGGTTATCCCCCCCCCCTCCTCCCGCCCTTTTATAGTAACGATAAGGTGGCGTGGGCCGGAGGCCGCCCACTACAGTATACACAGTCAAGGCTCACTTAAGGTACCTGGCCGGAAAATTGGAAGTTGGAGTTTACAGCGGCATTATAGACAGCTAATGTCAGGTATTTCACGCGCATTTACAGCGAAAAAATGCTCCGGCAGTCAATGAGGATTTTAAATCGTGTCTCCACTATTGAGAGAGAGAGAGAGAGAGAGGGGGGGGGGGGGGAATAACCCTAGCCTCCATTTTCTAATTATTTCCGCTCTTCCCGGCAAAACTCAATGTTCTAAATTCCTGTCCATTTACTCTTTATACCTAACCCAAAAAAGTATTTTAGTTTTTCACCTATATTTTTTGTCCCTACAGTGACCTCGGGTGCTGAGAGCAGCAACACGGAATATCGCCTTAACGCCCAAGGTAAGTAAGGACCATTCTTAAGGGTGCATTGTTACACTACACACTCGCTTACACGCCACCCACTTCACAAAAAGGAAAAGATTAAACTGGCGTCGTATATTGATTGATTGATTGGAGTTGACGGCAAAAGAAAGTTTGCAATCATTTTCTCGAATTGATGCTTAGGAGAGAAATACCTTTAGGAATGTTAGCATTTGAAAGATTCGAGGAGGTGTTTGGGCCACAAGCTGTTCCAACTAGGCCACCTGTGTCTTATTTTACGAGTTATTAGTAATTGGCCAAAATACAAACAGTTGGATGGAACGGTTTCACGTGGTCTCTTGTAGCTAGAGACAGCATGAGTTTTTTTGTTTAGTATATTACGGACCCCATCCAATGGGTGACCCCAAACCCCATCCTATGGGTGACCCCAAACCCCATCCTATGGGTGAGTTTGTATTTATTTTCTATCACAGTCGGGGCGACACATTTATACAATGCTAACTAGAATGTATTCATTTCCATCTATCCTACATAGTGTCAGAGAGCTGCTACTAGTGAATTAATCGAGTGCTCATAGTGAATTAATCGAGTGCTCATAGTGAATTAATGAGCACTCGACCACAAAGTGATCACAAGTGATTTTACAAGCTCAAGTTATAATTACTTTTCGTATTGCATAATTGGTGCATTACGCAGTAAATTTTGTGTACAGGTGTTTCAATATTCAAATAATACATAGAGAGTTAAGTATATCTCGATCCATGGATGGTCAGCAGTCAGTATTTAGTCAGTCAGTAAAATTTAATGTTAAATTGAATGCATGTTTTCTCTTTTGCAAAGTTGACACATTGTGTATTCCACACTTTCACAAAGTTGACACATTGTGTATTCCACACTTTCACAAAGTTGACACATTGTGTATTCCACACTTTCACAAAGTTGACACATTGTGTATTCCACACTTTCACAAAGTTGACACATTGTGTATTCCACACTTTCACAAAGTTGACACATTGTGTATTCCACACTTTCACAAAGTTGACACATTGTGTATTCCACACTTTCACAAAGTTGACACATTGTGTATTCCACACTTTCACAAAGTTGACACATTGTGTATTCCACACTTTCACAAGGTTGACACATTGTGTATTCCACACTTTCACAAGGTTGACGCATTGTGTATTCCACACTTTCACAAGGTTGGCACATTGTGCATTCCACACTTTCACAAGGTTGACGCATTGTGCATTCCACACTTTCACAAGGTTGGCACATTGTGTATTCCACACTTTCACAAGGTTGGCACATTGTGTATTCCACACTTTCACAAGGTTGGCACATTGTGTATTCCACACCTTCACAAGGTTGGCACATGGTGTATTCCACACTTTCACAAGGTTGGCACATGGTGTATTCCACACTTTCACAAAGTGGACACATGGTGTATTCGACATTCGAGTGTTGAGCAGCGTTCTATAACAAACATTAACGCTAATGATGCTTCTTTACCTGTGTACGGGATGAAGATACTGATATCATCTCTATGTGAAATAAGGTCAGAAGAGCCTACTTGCACACAAGACGGGTCGCGAGAAGATTGTAAAGCTTACCTAACCTTACCCAACCCAACCTAACTTAACCTAACCTAACCTAACCTTACCCAAACCAATCTTTCCTTACCCAGCCTAACCTTACCCAGCCTAACCTTACCCAGCCTAACCTTATCCAACCTAACCTTATCCAACCTAACCTTATCCAACCTAACCTTATCCAACCTAACCTTATCCAACCTAACCTTATCCAACCTAACCTTATCCAACCTAACCTTATCCAACCTAACCTTATCCAACCTAACCTTATTCAACCTAACCTTATCCAACCTAACTCAACCCAACCTTACCTTATCCAACCCAACCTTACCTTATCCAACCCAGCCTTACCTTATCCAACCCAACCTTACCTTATCCAATCCAACCCAACCCAACCTTACCCAACCCAACCTTACCCAACCCAACCTTACCCAAAGCAACCTAACCTTACCCAACCCAACCTTACCCAACCCAACCTTACCCAAAGCAACCTAACCTTACTCATCCCAACCTTAACCTCATCCCTAACTAAACCAATCTAACCTTACCCAATCTAACGCAACCCAGCTCTACCCAACCTAATCCAACATAAACTACCCTAAACCACACAATATACATCCTAACCTATATTAATCCATCATAATATAATATAAACGGTTTTAACAGACAGAAAACGAGCTTTGTCGAATCATCTTGAGCAATGTTTGATAACTCGAAGAATATACTGTCCGCCAGTGGATATGACTATGAACATACTGCCTCTCCGTGGCTCAACATACCATCCCTCTAGGGACATACCACCACCAACATACTACCCGTCTAGGGATATACCACCACCAACATACTACCCCGTCAACCCCCAATCACGGGACGCCAAAGCATCCAAGTAGAGTGTCTGCGGCTGGAGTACAAAAGACAACGCCGGTAGAAATTCTGCAGAAGCCAGATTCACCACAACCTTAAACGTTGTCTCCCGTGTTATATATATATATATATATATATATATATATATATATATATTCGGTCGTGATGGTCAAGTGGATTAAGGCGTCTTGTACATACCAGTTGCGTTGCTCCTGGGAGTATGGGTTCGAGTCACTTCTGGGGTGTGAGTTTTCAGTTGCATATTGTCCTGGGGACCATTCAGGCTTGTTCGCATATATATATATATATATATATATATATATATATATATATATATATATATATATATATATATATATATATATATATATATGTCGTACCTAATAGCCAGAACGCACTTTTCAGCCTACTATTCAAGGCCCGATTTGCCTAATAAGCCAAGTTTTCATGAATTAATGTTTTTTCGTCTACCTAACCTACCTAACCTAACCTAGCTTTTTTTGGCTACCTAACCTAACCTTACCCATAAATATAGGTTAGGTTAGGTTAGGTAGGCATGGTTAGGTTCGGTCATATATCTACGTTAATTTTAACTCCAATAAAAAAAAATTGACCTCATACATAGAGAAAAGGGTTGCTTTATCATTTCATAAGAAAAAAATTATAGTAAATATATTAATTCAGGAAAACTTGGCTTATTAGGCAAATCGGGCCTTGAATAGTAGGCTGAAAAGTGAGTTCTGGCTACTAGGTACGACATATATATATATATATAATATATATATATATATTTTATCCCTCGCCGCCTATATATCCCTCACAACCCAGCTTCACAACCTCCCCCCCCCCCGGCCCCACCTCTGGCCTTCTCACACAACCTCCCTCCCCCCCCCCCCGCCCCCCACCTCTGGCCTTCTCACACAACCTCCCTCCCCCCCCCCCCCCACCCCCCACCTCTGGCCTTCTCACACAACCTCCCTCCCCCCCCCCCGCCCCCCACCTCTGGCCTTCTCACACAACCTCCCTCCCCCCCCCCCCCGCCCCCCACCTCTGGCCTTCTCTCACAACCTCCCTCCCCCCCCCCCCCCCCGCCCCCCACCTCTGGCCTTCTCACACAACCTCCCTCCCCCCCCCCCCCGCCCCCCACCTCTGGCCTTCTCTCACAACCTCCCTCCCCCCCCCCCGCCCCCCCCACCTCTGGCCTTCTCACACAACCTGGATCCCGTGTCTCCAATGACCGTGGGCTCTGTGGAATACAAGTACATTAACACAACGTATAATACCAGTCTTCTTCTTCTTTATGTTATGTGCAGTTTGCAGGAAGGGTTCAATATCAGTTTATATACGGGCTGACACCAACCCCCGTTGTCCATGGTAGGCTAACATTACTACTGTGTTCACTCTCTCACAACACTGCTCTGTGTTCACTCTCTCAGGCAACACTGCTGTGTGTTCACTCTCTCACAACACTGCTCTGTGTTCACTCTCTCAGACAACACTGCTCTGTGTTCACTCTCTCAGACAACACTGCTGTGTTCACTCTCTCAGACAACACTGCTCTGTGTTCACTCTCTCAGACAACACTGCTCTGTGTTCACTCTCACAGACAACACTGCTCTGTGTTCACTCTCTCAGACAACACTGCTGTGTTCACTCTCTCAGACAACACTGCTCTGTGTTCACTCTCTCAGACAACACTGCTCTGTGTTCACTCTCTCAGACAACACTGCTCTGTGTTCACTCTCTCAGACAACACTGCTCTGTGTTCACTCTCTCAGACAACACTGCTCTGTGTTCACTCTCACAGACAACACTGCTCTGTGTTCACTCTCACAGACAACACTGCTGTGTTCACTCTCACAGACAACTGCTGTGTTCACTCTCACAGACAACACAGCTGTGATCACTCTCACAGACAACACTACTGTGTTCACTCTCACAGACAACACTACTGTGTTCACTCTCACAGACAACACTACTGTGTTCACTCTCACAGACAACACTACTGTGTTCACTCTCACAGACAACACTACTGTGTTCACTCTTACAGAGAACGTGACTGTGGAGTAATTCACACTACATGTAGCGATTCCTTTCCCAAATTGTCTGTGTTCTCAAAGAAAACCAGTGACTTATTCCGTAAGAAATAGCCACCATTGATCACTTATACTATGATGTACCTCATGACATAAACAACAGTGTAATTCCAAGCCTTTCTTACCAAAACCTGACAAAGCCCCACAAACACGGGGTGATGAGTGGACTGTCAATACCCTCAGTGTTGAGCACCAACACAGAGGACGACATAAAACATGCCAGGGTAACAAGAAAGTGACCTCCCCCCCCCCCCCCCCCCGTCCCCCCTCCCAGTTCACCCGAGACGCTCAGTTGGACGACACACACAAATAAATATTGACATAGGACCTGTAGATAAGCCAGAGACACGTTTGGGTTTGGATTTGGTGTACTCGTAACACTTACATTAGCTGTGAGGGTGATGTACACCAGCCTCACACGCTTCACACCAGCCTCACACGCTTCACACCAGCCTCACACCAGCCTCACACCAACCTCACACCAGCCTCACACCAACCTCACACCAGCCTCACACCAACCTCACACCAGCCTCACACCAACCTCACACCAGCCTCACACCAGCCTCACACCAGCCTCACACCCTTCACACCAGCCTCACACTAGCCTCACACCCCTCACACCAGCCTCACACTAGCCTCACACCCCTCACACCAGCCTCACACCAGCCTCACACTAGCCTCACACCCCTCACACCAGCCTCACACCAGCCTCACACTAGCCTCACACCCTTCACACCAGCCTCACACCAGCCTCACACCACCTTCACACCAGCCTCACACCACCTTCACACCAGCCTCACACCACCTTCACACCAGCCTCACACCACCTTCACACCAGCCTCACACCACCTTCACACCAGCCTCACACCACCTTCACACCAGCCTCACACCAGCCTCACACCACCTTCACACCAGCCTCACACCACCTTCACACCAGCCTCACACCACCTTCACACCAGCCTCACACCACCTTCACACCAGCCTCACACCACCTTCACACCAGCCTCACACCACCTTCACACCAGCCTCACACCACCTTCACACCAGCCTCACACCACCTTCACACCAGCCTCACACCACCTTCACACCAGCCTCACACCACCTTCACACCAGCCTCACACCACCTTCACACCAGCCTCACACCACCTTCACACCAGCCTCACACCACCTTCACACCAGCCTCACACCACCCCCACACCAGCCTCACACCACCCCCACACCAGCCCCACACCACCCCCACACCACCCCCACACAACCCCCACACAACCCCCACAACACCCCCGCAACACCCCCACACCAGCCCCACAACACCCTCCACAACACCCTCCACAACACCCTCCACAACACCCTCCACAACACCCTCCACAACACCCTCCACAACACCCTCCACAACACCCCCCACAACACCCCCACACCAGCCCCACACCAGCCCCACAACACCCCCACACCAGCCCCACAGCCCCACACCCCCACAACACCCCCACACCAGCCCCACACCCCCACACCAGCCCCACACCCCCCCCACAACACCCCCACAACACCCCCACAACAGCCCCACACCCCCACAACACCCCCACAACAGCCCCACACCCCCACACCACCCCCACACCACCCCCACAACACCCCCACACCAGCCCCACACCCCCACAACACCCCCACAACACCCCCACACCAGCCCCACACCCCCACAACACCCCCACACCACCCCCACAACACCCCCACACCACCCCCACAACACCCCCACACCAGCCCCACACCCCCACAACACCCCCACACCAGCCCCACACCCCCACACCACCCCCACAACACCCCCCACAACACCCCCACACCAGCCCCACACCAGCCCCACACCCCCGCAACCCCCTCACACCAGCCCCACACCCCCACAACACCCCCACACCACCCCCACAACACCCTCACACCACCCCCACAACACCCCCCACAACACCCCCACACCAGCCCCACACCAGCCCCACACCCCCACAACCCCCTCACACCAGCCCCACACCCCCCACAACACCCCCACACCAGCCCCACACCCCTCACAACACCCCCACACCAATACCCCACAACACCCCCACACTACCCCCACAACACCCCCACAACACCCTCACCTCAGCTTGGCAGGGAAATAATAGAGCGCGGCAGTAAAAAGTAGAGGAGCGCTTCACAAATGCAAAAGAACACGCTGGCCATTTACCTCACACGGCCACAATGCGGCTGCTTGTGACACTTCACCATTAAATATTAAACAAGAGCTTCACTCTAGCCATTACGATATATCGAGTGAAATTATGCATGAAATAGTTACGACTTTACACTGACCTGGACGCTCTCGCAAGACTGTGTTACGCCTTGGCGTAACGTCCGTCATTGTCAGGTGCAGTGACGGGATAGAAGTTTAAACAAATAACACTTTGTTTTAAATAAATCAAATATTAAGTACATAGCAGAAGTCATTAAGTAGGATGAACAAAAAGGTACTTTGTGGAAATGGGTCAATAAAAGTATTTGATGGCAGGAAAACTGTTTGGGTAAAAAGAACAAGACTGGACACAAACTTCAACATAACACCTTAATGGTGTTATGTTGAACATAACACATTATAATAACACAAATAATCTGTGTTATTATAATCATAATAACATTACACAAACACAGATTATTTCTCACTGCTCTCTGCAACAGAGAGCAGTGGTCACTAGCAGAACAGATTTAACCTAGCATGGAATAAACGTGTAAAAAACTCCAATAAGGAGTCAGACTTCCAAAAAGCTGAGTTTGAAAGAGTAGTAGTTTCTTGAGAGGGTTAGATTGAGGAGGCATAAAGGTGGGTGGCGGCTCTATATATGGACGTGACCGGTACAGAGCAGTGGGTGACGGGACAAGGGATTGCCATGTAGATTCAAATTAATTTTTGTTATAATAATCTTACCAAAGCCAAGGAACGTAGCATATATAAATTTATTAGATCAAATAATAATGATGACATGGGACAAAAAACCTTATAGGTTAAAATATAGATTTATATAAAAGTATTAAGAATGGTGAAGTCAAACTAGAACATTTTCTCAAACTAGTTAAAATTGTTAGAAAATAAATAATGAAAGCAAAAAGAAACTATGAAATACGCATAGCAGGGTACGTAAAGACAAATCTTACATTTTGTTCAGGTATATCAAAGATTAGGGAGAAGACTTGACCATTAAAAACTGAGACAGGTTAGGTAACATATAATGACAAAGTTGCATTTTAAGTAGTGTCTAGTCAATACAGTGAAGAACTAGTTACCAGGGAGGACGTTATTAAACAAATAGGAAAGTTAAAGGTAAACAAGGGCCAGAGGAAGTGTTAGCCAGGGTGTTTAAAGAATGTAAAGACAATTGTCAGCTCTTTTTGTGCATATTTCATCAATCATGAGAATACCCAGAGTCGTGGAGGGTTGCTAAGGTGGCGCCACTTTGTAAGAAGGGAGATATATCCTTTGCTTCAAAGTATCGGTCAATTAGCTTAACATCTGTTCTGGAAAATGCTTGAATTGATCATCATTTCACTTTTTGCTTTTCTAATATCTCTCTTAAACGTTCTTGATAGCTACATATGGAGGTGCCTCCATATGCCGTTATTCTAGATACTCTTCCCCATTTTAAATACATATAACTGAGAATATATTAGAGATGAATATTTGTAGGTTCAGAGTTTTATGTTAAATATAATCACTAATACGCAGCGTTTGAGGCATATAGCTTTCTGATTTTTGATGAATTGTTTGCCTCATGGTCATCCCTATTCGGCCATTGTTATTGAGTGTAATCAAAGTGTCCTGTTTCCTGTGTTCTGTGCTCGAATTATAAGTTGCTTAAATGGGTTGTATGTAGAATCCGCATCGCAATCCAGTGACATGTTACTCGCTTCCTGATGTACGTCATGGCTCAAGAATAGTTCACCTCTCCATGATGAGGTGCGCCTCTCCGTGTTGAGGTGTGCGCCTCTCCGTGTTGAGGTGTGCGCCTCTCCGTGTTGAGGTGTGCGCCTCTCCGTGTTGAGGTGTGCGCCTCTCCGTGTTGAGGTGTGCGCCTCTCCGTGTTGAGGTGTGCGCCTCTCCGTGTTGAGGTGCGCGCCTCTCCGTGTTGAGGTGCGCGCCTCTCCGTGTTGAGGTGCGCGCCTCTCCGTGTTGAGGTGCGCGCCTCTCCGTGTTGAGGTGCGCGCCTCTCCGTGTTGAGGTGCGCGCCTCTCCGTGTTGAGGTGCGCGCCTCTCCGTGTTGAGGTGCGCGCCTCTCCGTGTTGAGGTGCGCGCCTCTCCGTGTTGAGGTGCGCGCCTCTCCGTGTTGAGGTGCGCGCCTCTCCGTGTTGAGGTGCGCGCCTCTCCGTGTTGAGGTGCGCGCCTCTCCGTGTTGAGGTGCGCGCCTCTCCGTGTTGAGGTGCGCGCCTCTCCGTGTTGAGGTGCGCGCCTCTCCGTGTTGAGGTGCGCGCCTCTCCGTGTTGAGGTGCGCGCCTCTCCGTGTTGAGGTGCGCGCCTCTCCGTGTTGAGGTGCGCGCCTCTCCGTGTTGAGGTGCGCGCCTCTCCGTGTTGAGGTGCGCGCCTCTCCGTGTTGAGGTGCGCGCCTCTCCGTGTTGAGGTGCGCGCCTCTCCGTGTTGAGGTGCGCGCCTCACATATTTCATAAATCATGAGAATACCCAGAGTCGTGGAGGGTTGCTAAGGTGGTGTCAATTTGTAAGAAGGGAGATATATCCTTTGCTTCAAAGTATCGGCCAGTTAGCTTAACATCTGTGCGCCTCACATGTTGAGGTGCGCCTCCATTGTCCAGATGCACCTCGTCCACCCTACTAAAAACACTTCTCTCGTATATAATTTTGCCATGGTCACTGCCCCCAAACATGCGCCATATTTGTATGTGATGTAGTAGTGTCTCCCTGTTGGCTAGGACCAAGTCTATTATATTGGTTTCCTGTGTTGGTTCCGTAATGTATTGTTTAATAAAGCAGCCATCCGCCATGTCTTAAAATTCTTCTGCTTCTGCATTTGCTGTTTCATTAATTTAGTTTATTGTATTAAAATTAAAGCCACCCATCACACAAACACAGACCTAGATGCTCGAGATATTTAATCCCATATATTTAATGCTTTCTTTCTTCACTGAAGTTTGGTGACCTGTATATAACTCCAATTATTGTATTTTTATTATTTGAATTTAATTGTAATGAAATAGTTAATGTGTGACTCAGTTATGATCTCTTTGACATTACTTTTTTAATTTCCTTTGACATATATTGGCACTCCTCATCCTCGTCTCCTCAATCTGTGTGAAATAATTAGAATCCCTTAATTTGATACTCGGCTAATAGTTCCCTCTTTCTACATTCATGCAAATTTCGGTTACTGCAATAATATAGCATATAAATTATTTTTGTTTCTCAGACCTGTGACTTGTGTAGTACACCTTAAGGGTGTTATTAGGGTGAGACCTGTCTCCTCCCTTGATCCTTTTACCCAAACTCTTTCCCTACCAATATATGCTTTTGTGTGTTGGTTGGGAATTATAATTTATAATTATCTTTTCTCTAAGTGCATTCCCATACTTCCATCATCTAACAATTAAAACCAAGACAAACGCCTCCAAATACAGATTCCAACGAACTGGCAAAGGCAACAACCTCAGCCTTAGATAAATGAGCCCCATCAAGAGCATACATGTCGTGGTTGATTGTTCAATAAACCCTTGAACTATATGTTTAACACATTTCTAACCCTGTCCATGGAGGACAGAAGAAAATGTATATATGCTGGTTAGCATTGTAAATGTGTGGCCACGTCTGTGGCAGAAAATAATATAAAAAAAAATCCTTCCATAGAAGTGTTCCCAGTTAGCTATGAATGATACTGCATTTGATTTGCAATATCAAAAATTCATTCCAGTTGCCACAGACAGCCAATCACTTGTAACTCCCCCTTCTTGGAAGAATACCACATATAACTGGGATGAGCCTTGCTCCTAATTAATACAATGACTGTTTTAAATATCTGTATTAGGGCCTCGGTCCTAACTCTTCCTCCTTCATTCTTCATGCACGAATACAAATACTAGGGTTGTTCCAGCATAATATTGCTCATATTATTAACAATATCCCCCCAATTCCCGCTCTGAAACAACAAATCCCTAACCTGTTTGCCCTACATCAGCAGGTAATGCAAATACCCAGTGATACTGATAACTGAATCTAATTCCTAGTAACATAGCAATCTGCTGATTTTATTGTATAACCCGTAGCTGTGTGGCTCCTCTTGCATGATAGTGATGATAGATGGAATTGCGTGTGTAGATTTCACTAACAGCGGAAACGACAGATTTCTTCATGGTAAACTTTGGGTTTATATTTTAGACGATTTTCCAACTCGCCAACATCCCTCGGGGTCAAGGTCAGGTTGCCGTCCTCTGGCGCCGCTCACTGGCGACGGAAAGTAACATTCTTTCTTAGTAGAGCAGCAACCTCTGACCTTAAGGAGTGGCACATCTCCATCAGTGCGCTGTGCTCAACACTACGTTTCTGGCACGAAACACTATCTCCCATGAGTATACCCTCTCACCGAGGCGGCTGCCTGCTGCACCCTCTCACCGAGGCGGCTGCCTGCTGCACCCTCTCACCGAGGCGGCTGCCTGCTGCACCCTCTCACCGAGGCGGCTGCCTGCTGCACCCTCTCACCGAAGCGGCTGCCTGCTGCACCCTCTCACCGAGGCGGCTGCCTGCTGCACCCTCTCACCGAGGCGGCTGCCTGCTGCACCCTCTCACCGAGGCGGCTGCCTGCTGCACCCTCTCACCGGGGCGGCTGCCTGCTGCACCCTCTCACCGGGGCGGCTGCCTGCTGCACTCTCTCACCGGGGCGGCTGCCTGCTGCACTCTCTCACCGGGGCGGCTGCCTGCTGCACTCTCTCACCGGGGCGGCTGCCTGCTGCACTCTCTCACCGGGGCGGCTGCCTGCTGCACTCTCTCACCGGGGCGGCTGCCTGCTGCACTCTCTCACCGGGGCGGCTGCCTGCTGCACTCTCTCACCGGGGCGGCTGCCTGCTGCACTCTCTCACCGGGGCGGCTGCCTGCTGCACTCTCTCACCGGGGCGGCTGCCTGCTGCACTCTCTCACCGGGGCGGCTGCCTGCTGCACTCTCTCACCGGGGCGGCTGCCTGCTGCACCCTCTCACCGGGGCGGCTGCCTGCTGCACCCTCTCACCGGGGCGGCTGCCTGCTGCACTCTCTCACCGGGGCGGCTGCCTGCTGCACTCTCTCACCGGGGCGGCTGCCTGCTGCACTCTCTCACCGGGGCGGCTGCCTGCTGCACTCTCTCACCGGGGCGGCTGCCTGCTGCACTCTCTCACCGGGGCGGCTGCCTGCTGCACTCTCTCACCGGGGCGGCTGCCTGCTGCACTCTCTCACCGGGGCGGCTGCCTGCTGCACTCTCTCACCGGGGCGGCTGCCTGCTGCACTCTCTCACCGGGGCGGCTGCCTGCTGCACTCTCTCACCGGGGCGGCTGCCTGCTGCACTCTCTCACCGGGGCGGCTGCCTGCTGCACTCTCTCACCGGGGCGGCTGCCTGCTGCACTCTCTCACCGGGGCGGCTGCCTGCTGCACTCTCTCACCGGGGCGGCTGCCTGCTGCACTCTCTCACCGGGGCGGCTGCCTGCTGCACTCTCTCACCGGGGCGGCTGCCTGCTGCACTCTCTCACCGGGGCGGCTGCCTGCTGCACTCTCTCACCGGGGCGGCTGCCTGCTGCACTCTCTCACCGGGGCGGCTGCCTGCTGCACTCTCTCACCGGGGCGGCTGCCTGCTGCACTCTCTCACCGAGGCGGCTGCCTGCTGCACTCTCTCACCGAGGCGGCTGCCTGCTGCACTCTCTCACCGAGGCGGCTGCCTGCTGCACTCTCTCACCGAGGCGGCTGCCTGCTGCACTCTCTCACCGAGGCGGCTGCCTGCTGCACTTCTCTTAATTCACATGTTCTAATTGCACTAGAGTCAATCAGTGATTAACAATAAGCACTGGAAAAACACACCAATAACCTCAACATAACAGCTAGAGCATAACACACAATAACCTCAACATAACAGCTAGAGCATAACACACAATAACCTCAACATAACAGCTAGTGCATAACACACAATAACCTCAACATAACAGCTAGAGCATAACACACAATAACCTCAACATAACAGCTAGAGCATAACACACCAATAACCTCAACATAACAGCTAGTGCATAACACACAATAACCTCAACATAACAGCTAGTGCATAACACACCAATAACCTCAACATAACAGCTAGAGCATAACACACAATAACCTCAACATAACAGCTAGTGCATAACACACCAGTAACCTCAACATAACAGCTAGTGCATAACACACCAGTAACCTCAACATAACAGCTAGTGCATAACACACCAGTAACCTCAACATAACAGCTAGTGCATAACACATCAGTAACCTCAACATAACAGCTAGTGCATAACACACCAATAACCTCAACATAACAGCTAGAGCATAACACACAATAACCTCAACATAACAGCTAGTGCATAACACACAATAACCTCAACATAACAGCTAGTGCATAACACACAATAACCTCAACATAACAGCTAGAGCATAACACACAATAACCTCAACATAACAGCTAGTGCATAACACACAATAACCTCAACATAACAGCTAGAGCATAACACACAATAACCTCAACATAACAGCTAGAGCATAACACACAATAACCTCAACATAACAGCTAGTGCATAACACACAATAACCTCAACATAACAGCTAGAGCATAACACACCAATAACCTCAACATAACAGCTAGTGCATAACACACAATAACCTCAACATAACAGCTAGAGCATAACACACAATAACCTCAACATAACAGCTAGTGCATAACACACAATAACCTCAACATAACAGCTAGAGCATAACACACAATAACCTCAACATAACAGCTAGTGCATAACACACAATAACCTCAACATAACAGCTAGAGCATAACACACAATAACCTCAACATAACAGCTAGTGCATAACACACAATAACCTCAACATAACAGCTAGAGCATAACACACAATAACCTCAACATAACAGCTAGAGCATAACACACAATAACCTCAACATAACAGCTAGTGCATAACACACAATAACCTCAACATAACAGCTAGAGCATAACACACCAATAACCTCAACATAACAGCTAGTGCATAACACACAATAACCTCAACATAACAGCTAGAGCATAACACACAATAACCTCAACATAACAGCTAGTGCATAACACACAATAACCTCAACATAACAGCTAGAGCATAACACACAATAACCTCAACATAACAGCTAGTGCATAACACACAATAACCTCAACATAACAGCTAGAGCATAACACACAATAACCTCAACATAACAGCTAGAGCATAACACACAATAACCTCAACATAACAGCTAGAGCATAACACACCAATAACGCATTAAGGATGGGCTGAAACACAACTTTCATCTAAGTATCTTAAACACCACAAACAACCTTACTTAGACTTAACTGTGCATAAATACTCAATATAAAATATTAATTTACAATGTTGAAATACCAGTTTTTTATCATCTCATATGAAATATTTATCCTCTCAGTTGGACGCCAGATATATATAATGTTGGCTGATAGGGAGTAATTGTCGATTTTATTTTTAACTTAAGCCTCGTGGGAAATTATGGATTGTCCATCGGCCAGTGTAATCACTCCAGAACCAAGAGTAAATAGAAGCATCAAATTCTCTAAGTCAATAAATTAATTTCCCAAAGAGCGGAAAAATACATTATCAGATGCCACAGTTTAAATATCTGAACAGTGTTAATTTATAAGCGGCGTCCGAATATTTGTTTTCCTGTTGAATTCAGCGAGCTGAAGAATTCCAATATTTTCTCAGCTCGGGCTAGGACGCGACGAGGAAGAGAGGCTTGGGGGAGGTGGGGAGGTTGTCGAGGGCTTCTACACCAATTTCCGATAAGTAGCATGGATTGTCACGAGAGGAAAAGATATATAAAATGGGGCTGCCTGCCTCTGGTTGCGTTTGTAGGGACCATCAGCCTAGTGGGACGCCCACATGTGCTTCCCAGTTGTGTTCACCCCTTTATACATTATTTTACTTTATTTAAAACTTTCTTCCACACAAAATAGGTTCCAACATTGCTTACATAATAAGGTATAAAGTTAGTTGTCACAGGCTGTCCAGGGCCTGAAGCTGCTCAGATAACGGGCAGGAGCCAGTAAGGTGAGGTAATTATCAGGGGAATGCGCTAAGCCATTAAGACCGTATGGCATGGATGGAACTAATAATGCTATGTGCGTTTCCCCTCTGTATTGCCTCACTTTGGCGTTGGAAAAGGATACTGGTAGCTCGAGATTTTGTTCTTGTCTCTGACGACTTTTGAGCTCTGGTCCTACAAAAAAAACTAGTGACAATTTGTTCCCAGGTGCCAGGTATCTCCAAAACAGCGGACAAAATTTGTACTGGAAATCCAGTGCTCTGTACTTTCCGGGTGACACCACCACCCAGAAGTGCTTCTCTGAAGTCAGTGTGGGTGATAGTTACAGTTGATACACATTTGTACATCTGTATAAACGTGTGAACACCAAGATGTGCTGAAGTACACGAATGCTCTTAATTTATTTTCTCATTTGCCTTCGTGATCAGACGATTTCACATTATTCTACACGTGTTAATTTCTTCGTGATTTACACACACACACACACACACACACACACACACA
>NC_091237.1:10749722-10754722 GCF_040958095.1 Procambarus clarkii | reverse complement strand
AACTATTTTCATCTCTGCAATTAAACATACACTATCCCTTTTTGTTTTCACTTGTTCATCTGTCTTTGTCCCCACCTTGTGAGGATAATAACATGTATTAAATTCAAATCATTAAGAGAGAGTAATGCAAGTTTTCGTTTGTAAGATTCCTTGATCCTATCTAGTGATCTTGTGAGCACGTCAGTCTATTATTACCCCACGCAGTAGATAATGTCACACTTCACCCATAAGTGTTTCATCTACACACGTATAGATATCCAACAAGTCTTGACAGTAGTAATAATTGAGAGTTTAACATAGTTTAAATCACATCAAATACTCAGAAAGATATGTTTCACTCCTACTGAGAGGGTAATGGGATATCTTGAGATGATTTCAGGGTTTTAGTGTCCCTGCGGCCCAGTCCTCGACCAGGCCTCCACCCCCCAGGAAGTAGCCCATGACAGCTGACTAACTCCCAGGTACCTATTTCCTGCTAGGTAACAGGGGCATCAGAGTGAAAGAAACTCTGCCCATTGTTTCTTGCCGGCGCCCAGGATCGAACACAGGACCACAGAATCACGCGTCCAGTGTTCTGTCCGCTCAGCCACCGGCTCCCCGATGAGATGAACCCCGATGAGAGATATTTGCTGAGCGCTAGAGATCCCCCCCCCCTGCCATATTGAGTGTACCCACTCACTTTACATATTTTACTTTAATTCACTTCAATCTCTCTCGGTCCAAGTTCCACAGGAAGTTGGAAATTATTTATTACAAAGTATTTGTTTAAATCATTTACAACTAATATTATTTTAGTCATTTACCAAAGTTTATTTTCAAAAACTATAACAAAGTATTTCTGCTTATCAACTTATTATTTATTACTAACATTGTTCTTAAACTACGCTTTATGCAGTAACAAATTTACTAAAAATTATTCTAACTTAAAATAACTTCAAAAATGGTCAATGGCATCTTTCTTCACTTTTTCTTATATAATAATATACTTCGTGGAATAAGATAAAGAGTCAAAGGTGATTTCTTCATAATATTTATAAACGAAACTTACTCCTGAGTCATCCTTACGCTCAATGTTATCAAAATCACTCTTCGAAGCACCAAGGACACTTTCTTTGCCATCAAAGATAATCTCTAACATCAAGATTACACTCAAATCCATCAAGTATACTCTTTTGAGTTAACAAGAATACACTTGTCGTGACGCTGAACCCCGGTTCATTCCAAACACAGCGATTACACAACACATAACACCTTGCCTCAGCAACCGTTACTACCACCGTGTACTCCTACACACACCAGACCCTTGAGGCGTACCACTAGGTTTGTACTGGAACACAATGAATGAACATATGGAAGGTATTTAAAGGCCGTCGGGTTTTGTCATTTAATTACAAAGAATAGACTCTGACAAATAATAACATATGAACATACTCTATTAGGTCAATACACTTCCAATACCCATAGACCACTTGACCTCCGCGATCACCACCCACACTCGTAACTTCCGCCTAAGTCCCTAATACGGAATGATTACTACAACGCTCCACACCCGGTTAGTCTTTCATTCAATACTCACATACTGCAGACTTAACTTGGTCACTAAGATCACATCAGGCTCTCGCATAGCTGTCTGCTACACTTCGCTGCTGCCGCAAACGGAGATCCAGAGGACTTCTCAGTTCAACTCCCACAATCAGACTGACTTTAGCCAACTATGGCCTCAAACATTTCACCACGCCTCTCAAGGAAGGTATAATCCGATTAACCTTATCCCTAGAGCGGTAACCTTGATCCTAGAAGCCTGACGAAGAATAATTCCTCTCTCCAGGAATTATTAATTTGGCTAAACAGCTTCGGTCTTAATCCATTGACCTTTCTTAGATATATGATCCATAGTCTGTCTACTTAACGAATGATGATTGGAAGTACATGTTAAGTGTTGTAGTAATGATCCTCTAGCTAATAATTCCTACTAACTTGTGGATTACAACACACTCAGAGACATCAAAGATAACCACAGTGACATCAAGACTACACTCAATGACATTAAGATTACTCTTCAACACCTCAAGGATATTCTCAAGGATGATCAATGTTATTCTAAGATTCATTCTAAGATTCATCAAGCTTATTCTCTAACTCACTTGCAAGCATCAAAGAAAGATTCTGAGACTTCAAAGGATGCTCGTCAAACATTTTTATAACAAGCATACTTTCAAGTACATCTTTATGCATTTAAGGAAACGTTCTAGAACGCTGACCCATTACTTCAATCATCTTAAGTCAATCTCTTCATATCACAATTACAAATGCAACTTCAATAGACAAGGGTTATGTTCCTGCATCATATTTTAACTATAGTTTGTGTTAAACTTACTATATCATGTCATTATGTAGTCGTATTTTATGTAATTTATACTATGTTAAGCTCTTAATTGCTACTTCAATCAAGGCACATTGGCTATTTAGAGCTGTGTAGATGAAACATTTATGGATGAAGTATGATATTATCTACTGTGTGGGGTAATGGTAGACTGACGTGCTCACAAGATCCCTCGACAGCATTAAGGGATCTTGCAAACGAAAACTTGCATTATTCTCTCACTAAGAGCCTGTCTCTTAATGATTTGTTTCTATTACATGTTATTATCCTCACAAGGTGGGGACAAAGACAGATGAACAAGTGAAAACAAAAAGGGATAGTGTATGTTTAATTGCAGAGATGAAAATAGTTGTCTGATGAATATTTCTACTCGCTGGTTATCAATAAATATTTACATAAAAATAGGTTAAAATATATGATATAAAGAATGAGTGATAAACTGTTTTAATGCTATTACCCTTGTGGGAGGGGGGGTGGTGGTAGGACCATTGGCAGGCAGGTGGGCTGGGTAGCGGTGGTATGGTGCTACCCCTCTGGGAGATGTTAGTAGCTGGACTCAGTGGTGAGCTGGTAGTCAGAGGGGAACGTCGTGCTTGGTAGGCTTAAGTGAGAAATAACTATCATCGTGTAAAATGTTCTTATTGTGTCTCCTATGCGAATGGGTGCCTAACTGAGATTTAACTTTATCTACGTATAGTTGAAAAATATACTTAAAAAAGATTCCCAACAAGCCCGATGGAACCTTGTGGACAGACCTTCCTAACTGTACGTTTCTCTCTCTCTCTCTCTCTCTCTCTCTCTCTCTCTCTCTCTCTCTCTCTCTCTCTCTCTCTCTCTCTCTCTCTCTCTCTCTCTCTCTCTCCTTCAGGTGTGATATATATATATGGACAAATCATGTGTCGTTAATGGCCAATTTGTCATGACAGACTAGGCCAGGGGTGGATGCTCTTATCGTCAGCCCATCCAGGCAGAATACGTGTAGTATTGGGGTCGCAGAGGTGGTGGTAGCTTGTAGCAGATGGTGGATGGCGACGTTAGTCATGTTTCCTGGAGAAATTGTTGTGGTAGTGAGCTGATAGGTGCAATAAAGTTTCAACTCTCCTTGCTATTGAAGTGAGAGTAAATGTGAAAGGGGCGAATGCAGTCTCCAGTGTTTGTGAGCATGATGCATAAGTGATTTTGTCTGCTTTCCCTTATTTTCTCAATCACAGTTTGTACTATTTTTTTCTTCATCTTTTATTCTGAAGCATCTTACCCGACAGAGATCCTCCCTTGTAGACTCTTAACTTAATCCATACCTCAAAATGAAGAAAAAATGAAACTTATTTGCTATACAATCTACTTTCACTGAACGAATTATTTTGATATTTTCTTTGCACAATCAATTTTGATGTACAATCCATTTTGATTTTTCCCCTTTTCATTTTGCTCACATGCAACTATTTTTTAGTCCTTGCAACTTTGCAACATATAGCACTTACATTGGATTGCAACTTTGAAACACTTGCCTTGCTCTGTTGCATGCAATTTTGTATAAAATGGCTGAGCATGGTTGTGGTCTCCTTTTCCCCTACTCACCCGACCCCATGTTCTGTTCGCTGGTGAAAGGCTGTGATCTTACCGACACCTGTGTAGTTTCCCTCTTACTATTCAATTTTTACTGTCAGAAGTGATGTGAGTGGTACCTTGGTCGACGAGAGGTAGTTCACCTAGGGCAGTCCTGAACTCAAGATGTGTTACAGTGCGAACTAGTTCGCCGAGTCGGTGGAGGCTGTGATTTGTCTGTGATAACCAGTGAGGTTTTGGTGATTGAACCCATGTATTCTAGGCTAGCCCAGTTGAGTTACGAGATGGAATTAATGTCAGTGTATTAAGGCTTGTTGAAGCCTGTGAGTGGAAGCCAGCCAGCGTGTTGCCGGAGACCTGACAGCGTGTTGCCGGAGACCTGACAGCGTGTTGCCGGAACCCGGTTACTAGCCAAGTGAGGCCGTAACACTTGACCTGATATTCACCTTGAATGAGACACACATAAGGGTAGTAAAATTTAAAGCCCCCATGGGGATGAGTGACCACATCGTACTGACATTTGTGTATCTGGTGGAAGTAGGGATTACCTATCCAAGGAAGGGATCGAAGAGGTAAAGGCTGGCTTACCGAAGAGGAAACTATGATAAGATGAGGAACATCCTAATGGGAATTTCATGGGAAACAGAACTCAGAGCGAAGATTGTACAAGATATAATGGACTACGTCACCCAGAAGTGCCAGGAAGCTGCAGACAGGTTTATCCTGGACCAAAAGGAGAAAATGAAAAGCAACAGAAGAATCCATGGTTCATTCAGGTATGCAAGGAAACAAAGCAATCAAATACAAGAACATGGAGAAACTACAGAAATAACAGAACATCAGTAAGCAGAGGGAGATACCAGAAGGCCAGGAATGAGTACCTCAGAGTGAGGAGAGAAGCAGAGACAGTATGAAAATGACAAAGTAAAGTCAAGACCCAACCAAAACTGCTCCACAGCCACATCATGAGGAAAATAGCAGTGAAGGAACAAGTGATGAAACTGAGAAAAGGGGAGAACAGAACAGAGAATGACAAGGTGGTGTGCGAAGA
>NC_091237.1:10655279-10749222 GCF_040958095.1 Procambarus clarkii | reverse complement strand
GCAACTGTTGTGGGGTTGCATCCTGGGAGAAGGTCAGTAGTTCGACCTTACGTGGGGTGGAGGACCTTGATACAAGGTCCTGTTAACAGGTACATGATGTTAACAAGAAATAAGTGAACACAGGGAAAAATATCCTATTTAAAATATAATTCTTTATTTTAATAATAGCAAAATATTTACATCGTTTTACTTAACAAAAGGCAGTGGTTGAAACATTACCACAAGGGCCAAGTGAGCGGAGGAGGCGACCTTTAAATGGCACCCATTGAAAAGGTCACCATGATTTCGGTGCATTGGTTGATATTTCATGGTGATCCTGCAGAAAGGTGAAGGTTACGTGGCAGTTCTAGTGGGGGAGGGTGATGGTGATTGTAATGGCGTGCCACTTGGGTCTGGAGGCCTAAACCCCCAGCTGGATATTAGTGGTGTGTCTCTCACGCCTTCTCTTAGTGGGAGTGCTCGTAGCTGTATGGTCGAACTCCACTCTTGCGACTCTTTGGTCGTCGATTTAAGGCTTTTATCCTCCAACTGGTGTGTGTGTGTGTGTGTGTGTGTGTGTGTGTATGTGTATAACATTCACATATATATATGTTTCTTCACCATGAAATTACGAAAATGAGTTTTGGAGAACTCCTCTTTTAGCTAAGCCCTGATGCTAAAAAAATAGTTAGAGGGATAGAAGCCCTAAATCAGAAGATAGTAAATACAGAGTATGCGGTCATATTCAATGAGACATGTTTAAAAGAAAACCTGCTGCCAGTATACACCAAATATATATATATATATATATATATATATATATATATATATATATATATATATATATATATATATATATATATATATATATATATATATATATATATGTGTGTGTGTGTGTATCACGAAAATAAACACGTGATTAAGAATGTGACAATGTCAGACCACGGAGGAAAATGAAACAGGAATTTCCTTAAGTACTTTCGTATATTAAATACATCTTCAGAAGGAAATCATGATTTCCTTCTGAAGATGTATTTAATATACGAAAGTACTTAAGGAAATTCCTGTTTCATTTTCCTCCGTGGTCTGACATATATATATATATATATATATATATATATATATATATATATATATATATATATATATATATATATATATATATATATATATATATATATAATATAATGTCGTACCTAGTAGCCAGAACGCACTTCTCGGCCTACTATTCAAGGCCCGATTTGCCTAATAAGCCAAGATTTCATGAATTAATATATTTTCTCTATTTTTTTTCTTATGAAATGATAAAGCTACCCATTTCATTATGTATGAGGTCAATTTTTTTTTATTGGAGTTAAAATTAACGTAGATATATGACCGAACCTAACCAACCCTACCTAACCTAACCTATCTTTATAGGTTAGGTTAGGTAGCCGAAAAAGTTAGGTTAGGTTAGGTAGCCGAAAAAGTTAGGTTAGGTAGGTTAGGTAGTCAAAAATAAATTAATTCATGAAAACTTGGCTTTTTAGGCAAATCGGGCCTTGCATAGTAGGCCGAGAAGTGCGTTCTGGCTACTAGGTACGACATATATATATATATATATATATATATATATATATATATATATATATATATATATATATATATATATATATATATATATATATAATATCTCTCTCTCTCTCTCTCTCTCTCTCTCTCTCTCTCTCTCTCTCTCTCTCTCTCTCTCTCACGTACAGAAAGAAAGAATGAGTGAGTCTCACTTACCGAGCCTTTCCCACAATTAATCTTTCCTAGCCTTCTGTAATGGGATGGAGACAGGTCTCTTCATCTTAATTTTCAAGCTAGAAGGAACCTTTGAATTCCTCGAGTCCTTCTTCTTCTGAGATTCTTGGGCGTTATTTTTTGTGCCTCATTCTTGATAATCTCCCCCCCCCCCCCTCAACCAGTTCTTCCCCTCCCGTCTCCCTCCCTCCGCTCTGTCTCTTATTTCTCCTTGTCTGTCTGTTTTATGTTCTCTGAATTACCCTCCTATTCATAATGTTGTTTCTCTCTCTCTCTCTCTCTCTCTCAGAAATAACTCACATTACCAAACCTATGATCACCTGAAGTTCGCTCGCTTATTAGAGGAGTCGTGTTTGGCTTAAGGTGTATCAACCGCCGTGACCTCATACACAGTGATGTTAATGTACTCACTTATTTATCAAATTCCCCAAGCAATTTATAACCGGTATTGGACATCCAGGACTTATTTGCTAGTTTCCTTTGTGTTAAGACAAATACAACCCGTTGTATCCACCCTAACATTATTACAGTGGGAGAGCTGGTGACTTCCTAAATTAAAATATTAACACTAGGGAAATTAATTAATTGATTCGAACATCTAGTTATACAATAGCAGACAAATGAATTCATTGGATATAGAAATATAAGCAGAGTGGAAGTTTGGTATCACAGGTGAGAGTTTATTAACTACACATTAGACAGCTGCTTATACCATCCTGTCACTCCGTTCGTTAACACAGTCAAAGAAAGTAACAGGTATGCAGTTAACTAGTATGCATTTAACACGTATACAATTAACTCGTATGCATTTAACAGGTATGGAATGGCCAGGTACACAATTACCAGGTATGAAATTAACTGGTATGCATTTAAGAGGCATACAATTAATTGGAATGGAATTAACATGTATACTATTGATTGGCATGACATTAACAGATATACAACTATCAGATATGCAAAAGGTACAAAGGCACTTAATGGTACTTCAGGAATTAAAATTGCAATTTCTAAAATAATAATAATCCACAAACATTTTGTCTTATCTCTAAATCTTATATATCATTCCCCAACACCCATAACCTACACTCCCTTTTCATTCTTGTCCCCCAACACCCATAACCTACACTCCCTTTTCATTCTTGTCCCCCAACACCCACAACCTTCACTCCCTTTTCATTCTTGTCCCCCAACACCCACAACCTTCACTCCCTTTTCATTCTTGTCCCCCAACACCCACAACCTTCACTCCCTTTTCATTCTTGTCCCCCAACACCCACAACCTACACTCCCTTTTCATTCTTGTCCCCCTACACCCATAACCTACACTCCCTTTTCATTCTTGTCCCCCTACACCCATAACCTACACTCCCTTTTCATTCTTGTCCCCCAACACCCACAACCTGCTCTCCCTTTTCATTCTTGTCCCCCAACACCCATAACCTACACTTTCTTCTCATTCTTGTCCCCCCAACACCCATAACCTACACTCGTTTTTCACTCTAAGAATTTTCTCTACTAAGAAAATTAGACTAAGCTGACCAATATTAGCAGTTCTACAAGTGACAATCCAATTACAAGGTCTGTGACAATAGCTGTAGGTCTCACCAATCATGGCCGCGATAGTGACCTTGAGGAACACTGTCCACACGCTCGTCAGGGGCTTGAGAACTGGGGCAGCCTTCTGACAAATGGAAACTAATTTAGACTTTCTACGCCACAATTAGAGCTGTGTTACATCACTTTTATGTCCTGTATTAAGACAAAATTGTGTGCGATTTTAATTCGGCCGTGTTTTGTTTTGTCTTAATTAAATCATGTCCACATTTACAAATATACTATTGTTACCTTTGTTAAGTCATAAATAAAAATCTAATTTAGTTAATACACGATAACATACATCATATTATATAATGTTTGAGGATGCCTCACTAATCCTGCCACAACACTGAATACAGGTAACTAGGATTAGTTGAAAGGCGAAATGTCAACCAATCAGCGAGGAGTTCGATGATATACTATGAGATCCCATGCCTCTAAATGGCTCTCGGGAGCACACTTGATGCTCAACCTTGCTCAACCAGCGCTTAGTAAGAACACCTCAAGTTGCTACACAGTTGATAACACGCCAGCTTGAGCTTAAATTGTCAGCACACGAAGCCATCATGATTGTCCTGAGAACAATTAGCTCATGTCTGGAGAACTGTAACGTCATTTTACTGTCGAATATGAGTGTGTGAAGGTCTGTATATTGTTAGTCAAGTAAAGTGACTGGTCATGTGAGTGCGTGTTGCTGCTGAGTGCAAGATTATGACCGGCGACAGGTACTCACAAAGTTGTACGTCACATGTTGACCAGACCACACACTAGAAGTTGAAGGGACGACGACGTTTCGGTCCGTCCTGGACCATTCTCAAGTCGATTGTGTACTTCAGCCACGTTATTGTGACTCATCGCCTGTACGTCACATAGTTGTGATTGCGGGGATTGAGCTTGGACTCGTGGGTCTTGCCTCGCAATTGTTAATCATCTGGTGTACAAATTCCCGAGCCTACTCGGCTCTATAACATACCTTCATTTGAAACCGTGTATGGAGTCTGCCTTCACTGCATCACTGCCTAATGTATTTTTTTTTATTTTTTAATATTTATATATTCAAGAGTTGTTACATTCTTGATTAGCCACTAGCACGCATAGCTTTTTGGGCAGGTCCTGAATCATAATTTTCCCCGGAATACGACCCGCCAAATCGTTTAACAACCAGGTACCCATTCACTGCTGGGTGAACAGAGGCGTACAGTTAAGGAGTGGCACCCAGTCAATCCTGCCAAGCCAGGATACGAATCCAAGCCAAAGCGCTCGCGAAGCGCGGGGCGAATGGTTCAACACTGCGCCATGGGGACTGCTTTAAGTTTCGACCTGTGTCTCCTTGTGGACTTATCAACGGGTAGGTGTAGAAGCAAGAGGGCATACGTGGCCTCGTGGCTAAGACCCGTGAGTTAAGACCACAAGTAGATGCTGTGATGTTAAGGAAGAGACATCGAGGCACTCGCCATGTATTTGAAGTCAAGGCAACACTAACAGTGTTGAATGCAATCAACTCTGACATTTTAAAAACGCCAAACACAGCTACGTCCATCGCGTTGAAAACGGAGGTGTGGCTACACCACACCCCTCTCTTGCTGCCTGTTTTTTTTTTTTTTTTAAACCTTGCTGCCTGCAGCCTCTGAATCACTCTATCAGTATTCATCTCAGTAGTAGTAGTTGTGTGTGTGTGTGTGTGTGTGTGTGTGTGTGTGTGTGTGTGTGTGTGTGTGTGTGTGTGTGCGTGTGTGCGTGCGTGCGTGCGTGCTCGCGAGCATTTACTATTTGTGCCTGCAGGATGGAGCTGTCAGCTCTCGGGCCCCGTCTTTCTAACTGTAGGTTGTTTAATGTACAGTACTGACTCCAGTCCTACTTTCCCTCTTATCATACCTAACATGTTCATAAAACACACACACACACACACACACACACACACACACACACACACACACACACACACACACACACACACACACACACACACACGCGGGGCCTAGTAGCCTGGTGGATAGCGCGCAGGACTCTTAATTCTGTGGCGCGGGTTCGATTCCCGCACCTGGCAGAAACAAATGGGCAAAGTTTCTTTCACTCTGAATGCCCCTGTTACCTAGCAGTAAATAGGTACCTGGGAGTTAGTCAGCTGTCACGGGCTTCTTCCTAGTGTGTGTGTGGTGTGGGAAAAAATAGTAGTTAGTAAACAGTTGATTGACAGTTGAGAGGCGGGCTTAAAGAGCAGAGCTCAACCCCCGCAAGCACAACTAGGTGAATATTAGGTAAATAATCACACACACACACACACACACACACACATACACACTGGTAGAAACAGTGGAAATTGAGTGCCCAAATGAGCCATAGAGACGTTAGAAATAATTTTTTCAGTGTCAGAGTAGTAGACAAATGGAATGCATTAGGAAGTTATGTGGTGGAGGCTGACTCCATACACAGCTTCAAGTGTAGATATGATAGAGCCCAGTAGGCTCAGGAACCTGTACACCTGTTGATTGACAGTGAGAGGCGGGACGAATGAGCCGAATTTCAACCCCCTAATCACAATTTGGCGAGTACACACACACAGGAAGCAGCCCATAGCAGTTGTCTAACTCGTAGGTACCTATTTACTGCCAGGTGAAAAGGGGCGTCAGGTGAAAGATACTGCCCATTTGTTTTTGCTTTGGCTGGGAATCGAGCCCGGGCCCCAAGGACTACGACCCCTGAGTGCTGCCTGCAATGTTCTGGCTTTGTTGTGAGCACTCCATAGAAACTGGCATTTAGATCCTCGCAAATTTTCTTGTTATATCCTGTATGTTCTCGTTCTTTTTCACATAAAAAAACACTTGGTTATTTGCTGTAGTTTTCCATCGTACGGTTATATGAAACTTTCAGTCGTTTCTTTGCTTTGGATGTAATGACATTTTCATATTATCTTATTATCTTATGTATTCATTCCTAGCTGTGTTGTATCCCGGTTCTCTTCTGTTCTCAGCCCTCTTTCACTTTATTTGGTCACTTGAGCTTATCGTGTTAGCTTCCCGTATTGTCCATTCATCGCTGGCTTATTTGTCCTCAAACGCGTTGCTGTTATTGTTGGTATATATATAAGCCAAAACGCATATGACTTAACCTACAATTTCCTGTACTGTCGTCCTTCTAGGTTCATCCTCCTGTTGTACATTTCACAGTCTTACCCTCATGTAATTTCCTTTTGTGTAGCCTGTTCTCCTTTCCACGGCCCCTTGTCTTAATGTCATGGCTTTTAATTCAGTCATATACCAGGTAACCCCGGTCGTTGGCTCATAATGGGACTACTGCTCCAAGTTTTCAATGTTTTCCCTCACTGTGAGTGAGGATCAGGTCTAGGCAGACAAGGTGTGGGTGTGTACTCACCTAGTTGTCCTGACCTAGTTGTGCTTGCGGGGGTTGAGCTCTGGCTCTTTGGTCCCGCCTCTCAACCGTCAGTCAACTGATCAACTGTGTGTGTGTGTGTAGCTCGCGCATGGGTGTGTGTACTCACCAGTTCGTAATCCCAGGATCGAGCTCCAGCTCCCGATTATAATTATCCTAATAAATCTGCTTTTAAAATTATAAATGGAGCTTGTTAAAATGTAAAACAAATATAGTTATTTCAACCACATTTTCTTCAAAAAGTCAGAATTAATCTCCATCCAGCTAGTAAATAACTGAAAAAGACACTGGAAATAGTAAGAAACAGGTGCCCGCACAGTGTCTTAAACAGTTCGTGGTTCTCACACTGTAAAGAAAACGGGACGTATCCTGAAGCTTGCAGACAATCTTGATGAAAATAGTTTCTGCACTTCTGTCAGCAGTAGTGTCAGGCTGCTGACTGACTTGCAGCAGTGAGAGGTAGATTGCTGACTGATTCGCTGCAGTGAGTGGTAGAGTGCTGACTGATTCACTGAAGACACCTGCTTAACATGATAATGATATATGCAAACGATTATAATTCTCCTGGCTTCAAGAATCTCTTACCTCTTCTCGTGGCTTCAAGAGTCTCTTGCCCCTCTCCTCCTGGCTTCAAGAGTCTCTTGCCCCTCTCCTCCTGGCTTCAAGAGTCTCCTACCTCTCCTCCTGGCTTCAAAGAGTCTCCTACCTCTCCTCCTGGCTTCAAAGAGTCTCCTACCTCTCCTCCTGGCTTCAAAGAGTCTCCTACCTCTCCTCCTGGCTTCAAAGAGTCTCCTACCTCTCCTCCTGGCTTCAAAGAGTCTCCTACCTCTCCTCCTGGCTTCAAAGAGTCTCCTACCTCTCCTCCTGGCTTCAAAGAGTCTCCTACCTCTCCTCCTGGCTTCAAAGAGTCTCCTACCTCTCCTCCTGGCTTCAAAGAGTCTCCTACCTCTCCTCCTGGCTTCAAAGAGTCTCCTACCTCTCCTCCTGGCTTCAAAGAGTCTCCTACCTCTCCGCCTGGCTTCAAAGAGTCTCCTACCTCTCCGCCTGGCTTCAAAGAGTCTCCTACCTCTCCTCCTGGCTTCAAAGAGTCTCCTACCTCTCCTCCTGGCTTCAAAGAGTCTCCTACCTCTCCTCCTGGCTTCAAAGAGTCTCCTACCTCTCCTCCTGGCTTCAAAGAGTCTCCTACCTCTCCTCCTGGCTTCAAAGAGTCTCCTACCTCTCCTCCTGGCTTCAAAGAGTCTCCTACCTCTCCTCCTGGCTTCAAAGAGTCTCCTACCTCTCCTCCTGGCTTCAAAGAGTCTCCTACCTCTCCTCCTGGCTTCAAAGAGTCTCCTACCTCTCCGCCTGGCTTCAAAGAGTCTCCTACCTCTCCGCCTGGCTTCAAAGAGTCTCCTACCTCTCCTCCTGGCTTCAAAGAGTCTCCTACCTCTCCTCCTGGCTTCAAAGAGTCTCCTAGCCTCTCCTCCTGGCTTCAAAGAGTCTCCTAGCCTCTCCTCCTGGCTTCAAAGAGTCTCCTAGCCTCTCCTCCTGGCTTCAAAGAGTCTCCTAGCCTCTCCTCCTGGCTTCAAAGAGTCTCCTAGCTCTCCTCCTGGCTTCAAAGAGTCTCCTAGCCTCTCCTCCTGGCTTCAAAGAGTCTCCTAGCCTCTCCTCCTGGCTGCAAAGAGTCTCCTAGCCTCTCCTCCTGGCTTCAAAGAGTCTAACTTCTCGTGTGGGCTTCAAGGTCTCTGCTGACACGTTACAAACGGCGCCTTAACTTTGCATCATGCAGCGTGCAACTGGTCGACGTGTTCCGTGCAAGCTGCAACACCTCGTCACGCGCCCGCTAAGTAATATAACAGTTTTGAGTGGCTCCAAGTGTTTGGACGGCTCCGGAAAACTTAATTCCCTCACGAATTCCAGTCCCGGCCCGCGCACGCGCCCACCGCAGGTCCTGCTTTGTTTCCCACATATACAGTAGGGCGTGCCATATATATATATATATATATATATATATATATATATATATATATATATATATATATATATTATATATATATATATGAGGGCCATATATACAGAAAAACTTTATAGTTTATATTGACGGCTGCTTGTTGATGGTGATGGTGGCGGGCTGGTGATGGTGGGGGGGGCTGTTGATGGTGATGGTGGGGGGGGGGACTGGTGATGGTGGGGGGGGGGCTGGTGATGGTGGGGGGGGGCTGGTGATGGTGAGGGGGGGCTGTTGATGGTGATGGGGGGCTGTTGATGGTGATGGGGGGCTGTTGATGGTAATCGTGGGGGGCTGTTGATGGTGATGGTGGCGGGCTGCTGATGGTGATCGTGGGTGGCTGTTGATGGTGATGGTGGGGGGCTGTTGATGGTGATGGTGGCGGGCTATTGATGGTGATGGTGGGGGGCTGGTGATGGTGCGGGGCTGTTGATGGTGATGGTGGCGGGCTGTTGATGGGTGATGATGGGGGGCTGTTGATTTTTTTTTAAGGATATTCGTGCGCGGGCCTCTGGTTGGCCCACTAAGTGTTGCTTGTTTCTTGTTTCTTTTTTACTTAGGCGGAATATGAGTATTCATGTCTCGTATGTTCGCTTCAGTAAGATTGTGCCCCATGTGTTTAACAACTTCTTCTGCTCTGTTGAATCTTAACTGAAATGTTATTGGGGTTGTAACTGTGCACTGTATTAGACAATGTTCCAGTGGTCTGTTGTGGTTGTAACTGTGCACTGTGTTAGACAATGTTCCTGTCGTCTGTCACTGGAACTGGCACTGTCATTTCTCCCCAGTGCTGACGTTTCCTCTTATCTTCTGGAATCTGTAAGCCTGTTTCCCGTGCACATCGATATCCAAACCTGATGCAATGTAAGTGTACTTCTGTTCTACTTCTTCCTTCAGCAAAAAATGTGGTTCGTAGTTGGCTGAATTCTTGTACCAACCCGCAGATCCTGATGTTGCAATTGCTGTGTTGTGGTCACTGTACATCTTTTGCATTGCTCTATTTCTTATTACTTTTTTAATCTGTGATAGTGTGGAATGTTAATGTATACATTTCTTTTCTTAGTTGCAAGTTTTGCAGCTTCGCCTGCAATGTCATTTCCTATTATTCCCACATGACTTGGCACCCAGTTGATAAGTACCCGACGGTCTTGACGTTTGAGTATTTGCATTAATGATATGACATTTGTGATCAGATGGATGTTGTCACACACATGTTCTTGTTGCAAGGTTTCAATGGCAGTTCTCGAATCTGTATGTATAATATGTCATTGTTCAGCAAGAGCATGTTCAAAAGCCTTTTGAATGGCTAACATCTCTGTAAAGTTGAACGCCTGTTTGAGAGTCTTCAACTAACTATAAAATTTCCTGCCTTAACTGCAGCTCCGGTTTTTTGTTCCTGCTGGTCTACTGATCCATCTGTGAAGTATGTGAAGCTGTCAGATGCCAAGTTTGCTTCTCTATGCATCTGTGTGACGTTACGTAGCGGATGAGGATTAGTCTGGTTCTTTTTTCCTTCAAGAGTCATAATCTTAGTCTGCTGGCAGCGATTTCCTAGGGTTTTGCATAACGAAGTCTGCATGTATTTCGTCGACACCCCTCTCAGTGACTGTTATATCGAATGTATTGGCGTTTATTGCATTGCACAATGGGTCCACCTGTTGCTACTGGAGGCTCTTTAGAGGTCCCGAGTTAGTGCTCCAGTGATTATATCTTTAAGTGAACTGACACAGGTCTAGTCAATATCTTGCAAGCAGCAATCCATTTTACTCCTATTTCAATCGACGTTAGCTTGGTTTCTAGTCTTAGGTTCAGTATTTTAGTCCATCTGGGAGCCCCTGTTAGGACTCGCATTGCATCATTTTAAATAACCTCAACGTTTGCCCACTGACCAGGAGAAAGAGTGAGTAAGGCAGGCGCTGCATAATCAACTAGGGAACGAACGGCGTGTATGTGAAACATTCTTAACACTTTGTGTCCCGCTCTTAGACAGGGCTCTGTGATTGCTCTCACTATATTCAGTCGTGATTTTGCTTTCTCCTTCAGTATTGAATTTGCCTGTTGAAAGTCATTTTAGAATCTATCCACACTCCGAGATATTGATATTGTGTAACCCACTGAAGGTTAATGTCTTGAATGTGTAGGTGCCTGTCTGGAGTGTTGGCACCTAGTCTCATTGCCTTAGACTTCGGTGCAGATATTTTTAGCCCTAAAATACGGCGTTCAGATGTTGATGATGGCGGGCTGTTGATGGTGATGGTGGCGGGCTGTTGATGGTGATGGTGGCGGGCTGTTGATGGTGATGGTGGGGGGCTGTTGATGGTGATGGTGGCGGGCTGTTGATGGTGATGGTGGCGGGCTGTTGATGGTGATGGTGGGGGGCTGTTGATGGTGATGGTGGCGGGCTGTTGATAGTGATGGTGGCAGTTTGTTGATGGTAATGGTGGCGGCTTGGTGATGGTGATGGGTTGTTGATAGTGATGGTGATGAGCTGTTGATAGTGATGGTGATGGGCTGTTGATAGTGATGGTGGCAGTTTGTTGATGGTAATGGTGGCGGCTTGGTGATGGTGATGGGTTGTTGATAGTGGCGGTTTGTTGATGGTGGTGATGGTGATGGGTTGTTGATAGTGATGGTGGCGGCCTGTTGATGGTGATGGTGGCGGCCTGTAGATGAAGGGCCATGTTATCCGAATTCTTCAGCAAATCATCCCCATAAACACATTGAGAGATGTGTTGCAGGTTTTGGAAGACTTTTCTAGATGTTGCAGATGTTGGGAGACGTGTTGATGTTGGGAGAGGCGCTGGAGGTGTTGCAGGTGCTGGGAGACGTGTTGGTGTTGCAGGTGCTGGGAGACGTGTTGGAGGTGTTGCAGGTGCTGGGAGACGTGTTGGAGGTGTTGCAGGTGCTGGGAGACGTGTTGGAGGTGTTGCAGGTGCTGGGAGACGTGTTGGAGGTGTTGCAGGTGCTGGGAGACGTGTTGGAGGTGTTGCAGGTGCTGGGAGACGTGTTGGAGGTGTTGCAGGTGCTGGGAGACGTGTTGGAGGTGTTGCAGGTGCTGGGAGACGTGTTGGAGGTGTTGCAGGTGCTGGGAGACGTGTTGGAGGTGTTGCAGGTGCTGGGAGACGTGTTGGAGGTGTTGCAGGTGCTGGGAGACGTGTTGGAGGTGTTGCAGGTGCTGGGAGACGTGTTGGAGGTGTTGCAGGTGCTGGGAGACGTGTTGGAGGTGTTGCAGGTGCTGGGAGACGTGTTGGAGGTGTTGCAGGTGCTGGGAGACGTGTTGGAGGTGTTGCAGGTGCTGGGAGACGTGTTGGAGGTGTTGCAGGTGCTGGGAGACGTGTTGGAGGTGTTGCAGGTGCTGGGAGACGTGTTGGAGGTGTTGCAGGTGCTGGGAGACGTGTTGGAGGTGTTGCAGGTGCTGGGAGACGTGTTGCAGGTGCTGGGAGACATTTTAGCCGTGGAACACCCATGGGGCCGCAGGTGGCGAGGGCGCTAATTGTGCCGCTATAGATAGCGTCCCTCACCAAACGATGGCCGGAATGCTTCACTCTGGTGGTAATGGCCACAATTCCCTGATGAGCTCGGAGCCTGGATACTGCTACTCGGGCTCTCCCCAGTTAGGGTCGGGACGAGTTGTTGTGAAGGTAGTTGATGGGTGTTTGCATAAGTAGGTAGTTGTGGTAATTTGCTAAACGCTGCATGGTTGTTAAGTCATAAAGGAGGGAATTGTTCTGACACATCGAGGGATTAACAGAGAGGATTAATGGTGGGGTTGGGGGGGGGGGGGGAAACATAGATGCGGACGCGCGCGCACACACACACACACACACACACACACACACACACACACACACACACACACACACACACACACACACACACACACACAAAAGAGTTAAGGAAGATATGATCACTACATATTTTTCAGAGGAATTGACGGGTTTATGTTGAGGGTTATCTTGATTTCGGGGCTTAGCGTCCCCGCGGCCCGGTCCTCGACCAGGCCTCCTTTTTGTTACACCCCCCCCCCCGGAGAGCAGCCCGTAATACTTATCTAACTCCCAGGTACCTATTTACCGCTAGGTGAACAGGTGCATCAGGGTGAAAGAAACTGCCCATTTGTTTCCGCCTCCACCGGGGATCGAACCTGGAACCTCAGGATTACGAATCCCGAGCGCTGTCCACTCAGCTGTCAGGCCCTTAGTAGTGTAGTTAAAGATAAACTGTTCAACACTGGTGGTACGCGAACAAGGGGACACGGGGGTTGAAACTGCGTCCCCACATGAACCACAGGGACGTTAGAAAGAATTTTTTCAGTGTCAGAGTAGTTAACAGATGGAATGCATTAAGCAGAAATGTGGTGGAGACTGACTCCATACACAGATTCAAATGTAGATATGATAGAGCCCAGTAGGCTCAGGAATCTGTACATCAGTTGATTGACAGTTGAGAGGCGGGACCAAAGAGCCTGAGCTCAACCCCCGCAAGCACAACTAGGCGAGTACAAACACACACCATCGTTTTCTGGAATTAGAGAACTCACTATCTCTCCAGACCATCCATTTCATGAATCTGACTTTTGACATTATAAATAACTGCAACGGCTCCTTTGATCTTAGATTAATGGAGTCATTATACAGTAGAGAGCTTCGGCCTGTCTAGAATACAAATTGTTCTTGTATACAGCTATATACAGTCTAATTTTAAGCCACATTTCTTCAACTTTTGTAATGTTTTTAATAATGTGTTATCGTTTTCATCATTAATTTAGTTTTATTTTAGATCTGACAGTGAAAACAGTGTTTTCGAAGTCATGGATAATTGTAGTGAGTATTATGAGATGTTTGCCGCTGTTTTTGTCTTCATTTTGAAATTATGATTTCCATGGAGGACCTTTGTTGTGAATACTCAAGTCCTCCTGGTGGAACTAACCAGAGTCGCCAACTTACACCTATTGACAACATATCAAAGGCCATAAAGCTTTTTTGTTTTGTTTTAAGAGCATCCTTCTGTACACTGAAAAAAGAGGAAGGGATCAGACCAGTAGCTGTGGGCAGTTCTATGCGGCGTGATTCATCAAATGAACAAATCCACAAGGGCTGTGATGAGGATTCGACCCTGCGTCCGAGAGCATCCCAGGCGCTGCCTAAATCGACTGAGCTACGACATGGTAAAAGAATTGCAACCAGATATTCAACTTAATTTACTTGGATCCTGAAGCCTCTCAGAGAGACAAACCAGAATTTTTACGCAGTTCTCCCATGCACTCGAGCTATGTCAATAGGCCGTTCTACCTCTTCGCCCTTACTTCATTACACACAGAAATCACAATAGCGTGATGCATCAAATGAACAAATCCACAAGGGCCAAGTTATTTGATAACTTGGCCAAGGGCCAAGTTATCCAAGTAAATTCAGCTGAATTTCTGGTTGCAATTCTTTTACAATGTCGTAGCTCAGTCGATTAAGGCAGGGTCTGGGATGCTCTCGGACGCAGGTTCGAATCCTCGTCACGGCCCTTGTGGATTTGTTCTATGCGGCGCCTTGTCGCAAAGACTGCGGCGAAAACAGCCAGGCAGCAGCCGGCATACTGAAACCTGAGCACTCAGGTCCAAACTCTGTGAGCAGGAACTGGGGCATGATCTCCCACACTACATCAACGAATGCCCAGTTATCAGACAATTCAGACCCGTTGGCATGAGGTACCTGAAGCTTTGCAATTACTGTGTTCACTCTCGTGGTCTTGAGGATATTCTCATAATGCACCTAAAATGTACCAGTGCAGGCTACTGGTGATCACATGGCGCTGTATGACTGACCATCCTGTGTGATGGGGACTTGTAGCATCACGTAGCTAGTTTGTCACACTGCACTCTCCTTCATATAGTCTAGGGTAGCTGCATAAATGCACATGTAGCTAAATGTGTCAATAATAAACAAAACTGAAACCAAAATAGCTCAGGTTCAGCATTCCACAAAAGTGTGAGGTGACAGCTCACGCAGATTGAACTTTCTTTGTTAACATTACAAATTAAAAGGCTGTCATGTTCGCAATTATAACATTAGCAATTATCAAGCTACATTTACAAAATGAACTAGATCAGTGTTGGTGATATGAAGACGTGGTTGTGGTGTGAAGGCGTACTATGAGGGTGCATATGGTGCCATGATGTACTTGGATGTTTGTATTGGTGATGTATATAGCGTGATGGTTTATTGTGTAATAAGAGGGTGGTGCTGTTGTTGTGTTGTGTGGTGGTTTTGTGAGCGAGTGTTGTATGTAGTTTGGTTGTCTTGGGTGGGATGTTGTAGTTGACGAGCTTGTGTTGTCGGTATGGTGATGGTATAGTTTGACAGCTTAGAACGATGGTGTACTGTGAAGTGAAGTGGGGTTTAGTGGTGTAATTATATTGTGGATGTGAAATTGTGGTGAATTGCTGCGACATATATTGCGGAGTTGTGGAGTGAGAATGTTGTAATTGGTGGAGTGTAGGGTGGTGTTGGTGTGTTGTATGGTGGTGGTGAGAGTTGGTGGGTGTGGTATATCTTATGGTGTGTTGTATGGTGGTGGTGAGAGTTGGTGGGTGTGGTATATCTTATGGTGTGAGTTGGTGGGTGTGGTATATCTTGTGGTGTAATGTAGCCTTCACTTAAGAGATGGAGAGTGAATGTAAGTTGGCTTGCCAAGATGTAAATTTTGGCGAGGAATGGTGGTTTTCACACTTGAGTCTACACTAAGTGCCTTGATAGGTACACACGGAGCGTTGGTCGGTGTCACCCGGGCTCTCTCACACACAGCTCCAGTTGGCAGCTGGTTGGTGAGGAACTCGGTAGAGTAAGAACATATGAATATAACGAAGGTAACTGCAGAAGGCCTATTGGCCCATATGAGGCGGCTCCTATTTATAACCACCCAATCCCACTCATAACATTACGGGCTCACCATAGCCCGTGCTACATGGACACTTCGTTCTGAGTAGCTAAATCTGAAACAACCACCACCACTCATAAACATGTCCAACCCCCGTTTGAAACACTCTAGGGACCCCACCTCCACCACGTTACGCGGTAATTGGTTCCACAATTAGCATGTAAATAGTTTATTTTGTTAGGGTATATTACACTAACAGTAGAAGTCTAAGTGTATTGCTATTTTGAGGCCCTTCTCTTTCCCTGATCATTCTGCCAATTTGTTTCCCCCACAAACATATACTTTTATTACCTCCTTTCTCCATATCACTTCCCATACCACTATCCACTAACACTTTAAACCCAAACAAACGCCTCCAACCACGGAGTCCAACGAGTTCGCAGTAAGGCAAGTCCTGGTCAGTAATGGATACTCTAATCGTCTAACGGCTATGTCGAAAGATCATTAAGAGAAAGTGAACCGGCATGCTGCCTCTGAAGAAACGCCCAACAATTTAGCATCGGTCCCTCTTATTCAAATATTCTACAGAAGATTCTTTGCCACAGTGCACATAATGGAAGAAAGCGTCGCGAAAGACATTTGTTGATGGAAACATGACCCCTACCGACACTAACCAGAAAATAGAGTTGACAATGGTATACAAGAGTAAGAAGACTTCCTACTTGTTTATGAAGAACTCTCCTGATGCCAATTGAGACGCCTCGGAAGAGACGAATGTCGTCTATGCCTTCACATGCATATTTAAAGGGCTGTCGGCTCCAACGATCTCATTATAAACGTAATGCAACAACTACTTCTCTTTCAAGTTGCCTGACAATGCACAAACAGCAAGGCTCCATGAACTAGATCATCAAACACTGAAATAATTGACAAATCCAACGACAATAGAAGCTTAGGCATCGGCGAATCGATATATATGAAGCAGACTCTACCAACGACAACAGCTAAGAGTCGGCCATCTTCACGATCAGGACAACATGCAGCATACTGCCCCAGTTACTACAGGAACACAGGAAGCTACAGAAGGCCTATTGACCCATGTGACACCTTTACTTCACCACACAGGGCTTAAGGGCCTCTTAGCCTGGTGGATAGCGCGCAGGGCTCGTAATTCTGTGGCGCGAGTTCGATTCCCGCACGAGGCAGAAACAAATGGGCAAAGTTTCTTTCACGTTGAATGCCCCTGTTACCTAGCAGTAAATAGGTACCTGGGAGTTAGGCAGCTGTCACGGGCTGCTTCCTGGGGTGTGTGTGTGTGTGTGTGGTGTGGAGAAAAAAAGTAGTTTGTAAAAAACAGTTGATTGACAGTTGAGAGGCGGGCCGAAAGAGCAAAGCTCTACCCCCGCAAACACAACTAGGTGAATACACAATCGTTTATGTAACCGCTTGTTCTAGCTAAATTCTATCATGGGCTATTCATGCCCGTGCCACCTCTTGGGTGGCTTAATCTTCATCAATCACTCATCAATCTAAATTCTATTACGGGCTCACTATTGCACGTGCTACATGGACATTTCATTCCGAGTAGCTAAATCTAAAACTCTATATCCGCCTTCATGACGTCGGTGGAGATTGGGCGTTCCGTGCCGAGTCTATTATTGTATTTGAAAGGTTTAATTACTGAATCTCGTCTCACTGTTTTCCTTGACAAACTACGCTGACCTGAATAATATACCAAATATCTCTCAACTCCGTATTCCCCGCATTAAATATTCTGGGCGACATCGGTAATCTTGTAACCGAATTTGAAATAAGAAAATGTCTCTCTTCTTCAATTTACTGATATTATTTACTGTATAATGCCGGTATTACTGAAAGACCGAACTCTTATATATTTGTAGTCAAAATAATACACAAGTGTGTGTTAGCATTTGGTGAATCTCTTAATATTTTAAAACAAAATACCTAGCATGTATTTTCATTTAATTTATAGCATGTATTTTCATTTAATTTATAGCATGTATTTTCATTTAATTTATTTTAGTTCAGTGTTTTTTTACAGTTTATTTTCTACCACAGGCGGGGCCACTCGTGTGCAATGTTAATCATCATCTGTCCTCCGTGGACAGGGTTAGCGATCTGTTAGACAACATATCGTGTGGCGGGTTATTGAGACGAGTTTAAACTGTGAGGGACCAATCCCAAGAATATGATTTTGGTGAACCTTAGTCAATCCCTGGCTCTTACAAGGCAGGATGGCGCCGTGGCAGGGAGGCAGGATATCATAAGATGACAGAGGCAGGGTGGCAGAGAGGTAAGATGGCAGGGAGGTCTGGTGGTCGGCCGCACTAGTTCATTAGCCTGGGACTGTTGACCGTCTTGCCAATATCCCGCTTAAACCATGTGCCAACAACATTGGCATCCTTCATTTTCCTATTATGTCGTTGTCGGTCTTCCTGGCCTGTCGTTTCCTGGCCACCCCTTCCTGGGGTGTCGTTGTCGGTCTTCTTGGGCTGTCGTTGTTTTCGGCTGTCGGTGTCTGCCCTCGGCTGACGGTGCGTGTCCTTCTGGGCTGTCATAGTACGTCGTGGGCTGTCGTTATTAGTCGCCGTAGACTGTCGGTGTCTGCCCTTCTTGACTGTCGTTGTCTTTTTGGACTGTTGTTGTGTCCGTATAAGCTGTCGTGTCTCATGAGCTGCCGTTGTTTGTCCGCTTGGCCTTTCGTTGTCTGTCCTGTACTATCGTTTTTTGTCCTTCGTGAGGACAAAGATGTCGTTCTGTCCATCTGGGCTGTCGTTAAACGTCCTTCATAGATGTTGTTTTCTTAGCTGTCGTTATCCTTCTGGGCTGTTGGCTGTTCTTCTGGGTTGTAGTGTTTTCTATTATGTGCTGTCGTTCTGTCATGGGGTGTCGTCGTGTGCCCTGGGCGGTCGTTGTTTATCATCCTGAGCCGTTGTTGTCCTCTTGCACTGGTGAAGGATGAGGACGGGATGAAGGAGCTGCACAATTGAGAAGCAGAAGAAGCGTTACTCGATAATGGCAACACCATCGGGACAACACGCGTGCCGTCGTGTATACAAAAAAGGAAAACGGAGAGAAAATCGGTACCTAACTTGCAGAACGCTGCGTCCGATCGCCCAAAACAGAACCCGATAATTCGTCCGTGCTTCAAAGCAGAGTTGTCGGCCGTTGGGCGCGTTCAGGCTTGCAAATGAGCGGCAACCCATTGGTATTTACGACGCCACTTTCCACCAATCACCGCACTGGATGGGCCATGTGACGTCACACAAGAGCGCCTCCGATCAGCCAACCGCTGGGCTGTTTTTGGCTGCCTCAACACTCAAACGTAACCCATTATATATATATATATATATATATATATATATATATATATATATATATATATATATATATATATATATATATATATGTACCTAGTAGCCAGAACGCACTTCTCAGCCTACTATGCAAGGCCCGATTTGCCTAATAAGCCAAGTTTTCATGAATTAATGTTTTTTCGACTACCTAACCTACCTAACCTAACCTAACTTTTTCTACTACCTAACCCAACCTAACCTATAAAGATAGGTTAGGTTAGGTAGGGTTGGTTAGGTTTGGTCATATGTCTACGTTAATTTTAACTCCAATAAAAAAAAATTGACCTCATACATAATGAAATGGGGAGCTTTATCATTTCATAAGAAAAAAATTAGAGAAAATATATTATTTCAGTAAAACTTGGCTTATTAGGCAAATCGGGCCTTGCATAGTAGGCTGAGAAGTGAGTTCTGGCTACTAGGTACGACATATATATATATATATATATTTATATATATATATATATATATGTCGTACCTAGTAGCCAGAACGCACTTCTCAGCCTACTATGCAAGGCCCGATTTGCCTAATAAGCCAAGTTTTCATGAATTAATTGTTTTTCGACTACCTAACCTAACCTAACTTTTTCGGCTACCTAACCTAACCTAACCTATAGAGATAGGTTAGGTTAGGTAGGGTTGGTTAGGTTCGGTCATATATCTACATTAATTTTAACTCCAATAAAAAAATTGACCTCATACATAATGAAATGGGTAGTTTTATCATTTCATAAGAAAAAAATTAGAGAAAATATATTAATGAAAACTTGGCTTATTAGGCAAATCGGGCCTTGCATAGTAGGCCGAGAAGTGCGTTCTGGCTACTAGGTACGACATATATATATATATATATATATATATATATATATAATATATATATATATATATATTGTGACGGTAAAGCGTTGGTGTTCGGCTGTTTCAAAAGCTAGGGGCAGAGCCTCGTCACATAATAGAAAAAAAAAGAGAAAAGCTGGAGCTTTCGTCTGTGGTAAGGTAATGGGAAGACACACAAAACACAAGTAAATTAACAATGAAATTTTAATTACTTTAGAAAAACAAGACATAAATAAAGTTAAGCACATAAAATATGAAAGACAAGTCAACAAACAAAATAATATGAATAATCACTGGAAATGAAAAGTTACGTTAAGACAAGTGAGTTACAGTGATAGCAAAATAAAATATGAATGCTGGAATACTGGCTTCGAGCTGCCACCTCCCTTAGTACACGAAAGCCAAGGCTTAGTCTACCAGCGAGAGATGTCAACTGCTTGGAGCACTGAGATATTCTGACAATATTAGCGCACTGCAGCCTAGACATCAACTTGTGGCGGAGGCGGAGGGCAGGTGCGACGGGACACAGCCAATCAGCGACAGGCAGGCAAAGGATGAGCAGTTTGCTGGTTACGGCGGTGGTAGGTAGCAGGTGTCACTGTGTGCTGGGTACGATTTGCTCTCTGGGCAAAACGTTTTGGCGATACTTGGTGGACGTATCTTCTATAGTATCTTGTATATTGACGTACTTGTGTAGGGAAGAGCAGGCTCAATCTCTCTTGAAAGAGATTATCATCACAAAATATATATATATATATAATATATATATATATATATGTCGTACCTAATAGCCAGAACGCACTTCTCAGCCTACTATGCAAGGCCCGATTTGCCTAATAAGCCAAGTTTTCCTGAGTAAATATATTTTTTCTAATTGTTTTCTTATGAAATGATAAAGCTACCCATTTCATTATGTATGAGGTCAATTTTTTTTTATTGGAGATAAAATTAACGTAGATATATGACCGAACCTAACCAACCCTACCTAACCTAACCTATCTCTATCGGTTAGGTTAGGTTAGGTAGCAGAAAAAGTTAGGTTAGGTAGTCGAAAAAACATTAATTCATAAAAACTTGGCTTATTAGGCAAATTGGGCCATGCATAGTTGGCTGAGAAGTGCGTTCTGGCTATTAGGTACGACATATATATATATATATATATATATATATATATACATATATATATATATATAATATATATATATATATAAATATATATATATATAAATAATATTCACACACACACACACACACACACACACACACACACACACACACACACACACACACACACACACACACACACACACACTAGCAGTACCCGGCCACGCGTTGCTGAGCCACAGCAACCTTCCCTGTCCCCCCAGTCCTCCCCACCATTTCCCCCTCACCCATTTCTTGGGCCTCACAACCATGCCCCACTCCACTGTCCCTTTGTCCTCCCCACCATTCTCCATTCCCCCATCCCCTCGTCCCTACCATCCCCAAACTACCCCGTCCCCTCGTCTTTCCCCACCAGTCCCCACTCCCTCGTCCGATGCCTTCCCAAATGGTCTGATGTTCCCATCAGAAAATTGGGAACGATAAGTGATCTGATGTTCCCATCACTGAAATATAGGAAAAAGTTAAAAAATGAAATGAAAATATGAAAAAATAAAAAATAAACTATACACACGAAATGAACAGTATTGTAAACAACACAGCTCAATTCCAACACAATTCACACAAAATAATTAAATCAAAATGAAAATAAATCAAAATCTATGAATTTAATTTATCAGTGCAATCAGAAACATTGAAATGGAATTGTAACATATTTAGTATAGCATGTGTTGCTCTAACATGCAACAGAGGGCGTTGTTTTTCAAGAAAAGCATAGTTTTACCTGTCACAGGTGTGGCATCTACACTTGTACTTACGAAATGAAGGGTATGGTAAACAACACAGCTCAATTCCAACACAATGTCACACAAAATAATTTAATAATAAAATAAATCGAAATCTATGAAAATAAAATTTATCAATGCAATCAGAAACATTGAAATGAAATTCGTTACATATTTAATATAGCGTGCATGTTGCTATTATGTTCAACAGATGGCGCTGTTTTTCAAAAACGCATGTTTTTACCTGTCACAGGGGTGGCATCAATATAGTAGGTATATAAAAAGAGGCGCATATTCGAATGCAACGTTGTGTCAAAATTTCAAAGCAATCGGTAAAGAAGTTTTGAAGATTTTTTTCAGAAAAAGCATGTTTTTTTTTTTACCGTTACAGACATGACATGTATATAGTATGTATATAAAAACCTGCTTGGATGCGAATGGAACGTTGTGTGAAAATTTCAAAGTAATCGGCGAAGAACTTTCAGAGATTAGCGGTCATGCTCTCACCCATATATATATATATATATATATATATATATATATATATATTATATATATATATATATATATATATATATATATATATATATATATTATATATATATATATATATATATATATATATATATATATATATATATATATATATGTCGTACCTAGTAGCCAGAACTCACTTCTCAGCCTATTTTTCAAGGCCCGATTTGCCTAATAAGCCAAGTTTTCATGAATTAATTGTTTTTCGACTACCTAACCTACCTAACCTAACATAACTTTTTCGGCTACCTAACCTAACCTAACCTATGAAGATAGCTTAGGTTAGGTTAGGTAGGGTTGGTTAGGTTCGGTCATATATCTACGTTAATTTTAACTCAAATAAAAAAAAATTGTCCTCATACAGAATGAAATCGATAGCTTTATCTTTTCATAAGAAAAAAAATAGAGAAAATATATTAATTCAGGAAAACTTGGCTTATTAGGCAAATCGGGCCTTGCATAGTAGGCTGAGAAGTGAGTTCTGGCTACTAGGTACGACATATATATATATATATATATATATATATATATATATATATATATATATATATATATATATAAATAACTGAAAACTCACACCCCAGAAGTGACTCGAACCCATACTGCCAGGAGCATCGCAACTGGTATGTACAGGACACCTTAATCTGCTTGACCATCACGACTGGACATAAGGTGGTGATAGCGCCGAAGCTATTTGAACCTCCCCCCCCCCCCCCCCCCGGCCGCCGGCACTCGGATGGTAATCTTGGGCATAGTATTTTATCAAATCACCTCATTCTTTGGAGCACACGTGAGGAACACAAATGCGAACAAGCCTGAATGGTCCTCAGGACTATATGCAACTGAAAACTCGCACCCCAGAAGTGACTTGAAACCATACTGCCAGGAGCAACACAACTGGTATGTACAGGACACCTTAATCCGGTCACCTTAGTCTGGTCGTGATGGTCACGTGCAATAGTACATCACTCTAGAGAGCCCTAGCGTTTTGAAAAGTATCATCATTAGTACAGCATCTCTAGTGTGGTTCTTGTTATCCAAAGGGAGCCGGTCGGCCAACAGCACGCTGGACTTGTGATCCTGTGGTCCCGGGTTCGATCCCGGGCGCCGGCGAGAAACAATGGGCAGAGTTTCTTTCACCCTATGCCCCTGTTACCTAGCAGTAAAATAGGTACCTGGGTGTTAGTTAGCTGTCACGGGCTGCTTCCTGGGGGTGGAGGCCTGGTCGAGGACCGGGCCGCGGGGACACTAAAAGCCCCGAAATCATCTCAAGATAATCTCAAGATAAAAATCCAACCTGTCATTTTTCTTGCAGTTGTGACGGCTACTTTATTGTGTTTTTTAAAGGTAAGGTCTTCCGACATGAGTACACCCAGATCCTTTACATTGCCTTTTCGTTCTATGTTATGATTTGCCTGAGTTTTGTACGTGGTTTCCGTTTTTATATTTTACACACATACACACACACACACACACACACACACACACACACACACACACACACACACACACACACACACACACACACACACACACACACACACTGTATATGTAATCAGTAGAGAACTGGAAATGAGAACAGCCAAGAAAATTCAAGAGAAATCGAAGTCCCAAAATTCTAAAAAAAAAAAAATAGTGAGAACTAAATAATTAATTGAGAGGGAAGCCAGTAATTACCTTAAGGGAAGAAATTCATTAATAAATAGGAGAGTGTTCGTGAATCTTAAAAAAAATAACTCATTAAAGAAGAATTAGCCACAAATAACAAGTAACTCTAATGAATGTGGGTTCCTAACATTAGGACTCTGGCCCTGATGACAAGTGTTGATTCATTTGGTGATGACTCTGGTGTTGATAGTTGTTGGTTGGTGACTCAGTGGTTGGTGACTCAATTGTTGGTGACTCAGTGGTTGGTGACTCAATTGTTGATGACTCAGTGGTTGGTGACTCAATTGTTGATGACTCAGTGGTTGGTGACTCAATTGTTGATGACTCAGTGGTTGGTGACTCAATTGTTGATGACTCAGTGGTTGGTGACTCAATTGTTGATGACTCGGTGGTTGGTGACTCAATTGTTGATGACTCAGTGGTTGGTGACTCAATTGTTGATGACTCAGTGGTTGGTGACTCAATTGTTGATGACTCAGTGGTTGGTGACTCAATTGTTGATGACTCAGTGGTTGGTGACTCAATTGTTGATGACTCGGTGGTTGGTGACTCAATTGTTGATGACTCAGTGGTTGGTGACTCAATTGTTGATGACTCGGTGGTTGGTGACTCAATTGTTGATGACTCGGTGGTTGGTGACTCAATTGTTGATGACTCAGTGGTTGGTGACTCAATTGTTGATGACTCAGTGGTTGGTGACTCAATTGTTGATGACTCAGTGGTTGGTGACTCAATTGTTGATGACTCAGTGGTTGGTGACTCAATTGTTGATGACTCAGTGGTTGGTGACTCAATTGTTGATGACTCAGTGGTTGATGACTCAATTGTTGATGACACAGGCTTTGATGACTCAATTGTTGATGACACAGGCTTTGATGACTCAATTGTTGATGACACTGGCTTTGATGACAGCTGGTTAATGATTATTGATTACCCCCCAGCTGTATGTCCATTATTCGACCACTGCTAGTGATTAGGACCACTGCTAGTGATTAGGACCACTGCTAGTGATTAGGACCACTGCGAGCGATTAGGACCACTGCGAGCGATTAGGACCCCCAGCGAGCGATTAGGACCCCCAGCGAGCGTATAGGACCCCCAGCGAGCGTATAGGACCCCCAGCGAGCGTATAGGACCCCCAGCGAGCGTATAGGACCCCCAGCGAGCGTATAGGACCCCCAGCGAGCGTATAGGACCCCCAGCGAGCGTATAGGACCCCCAGCGAGCGTATAGGACCCCCAGCGAGCGTATAGGACTCCCAGCGAGCGTATAGGACCCCCAGCGAGCGTATAGGACCCCCAGCGAGCGTATAGGACCCCCAGCGAGCGTATAGGACCACCGTGTTTAGGAAGCACCTATAGTTACGATGAGGATCATACATGTATTGACGTAAAAGGAAATTAGAAAGTAGAAGACCTATTGGAGTTGGCCCAAACTGTACAAGTTTTTTTGATGTTGCAAAGAAAACGTAACCTAACCTTCCTCGGCCTAACACACGCTGAGGCATCATATAGTTCATATATGTGCTACACGAGGCCTAGGAATGTTTAAGTTTGGTTTTTAGCTTGTTTTTTTCGGCCTCTGTAAAGTGAATAGTATTAAATTCTATTATCAAATTGGCCATTACGTCTATGTATATAGGACGGTCCACATAGTTACAAAAAGTACTCTCTAAACAGGGGGATGGGTTGACCATAGAGAGTGTATAGGACCAAAGAGAGTATAGAACCACCGCGTGTATAGGTCCACCACGATTGTTTAGGACCACGCTAGTGTTTAGGACCACTGAATGTATAGGACCTCTGCAAGAGTTTTGGACCACAGTGTACAGGACCACCAAGTGTACAAGACCACAGTGTACAGGACCACCAAGTGTACAAGACCACAGTGTACAGGACCGCCGAGTGTGTACGGGACCACATAATGTAGAGGACCACATAATGTAGAGGACCACTGAGGGTGTAAGGTGTGCTGGGATCGGCCAAAAGGTTTACGACGACACAGTGAGCAGTTTCTTGCTTGGAAATTTGGCGGGGATTTTTCCGAGTAGTAGGTGGTGGTGTAGGTGGTGGTGGTGGTGGTGTAGGTGGTGGTGGTGTAGGTGGTGGTGGTGTAGGTGGTGGTGGTGTAGGTGGTGGTGGTGTAGGTGGTGGTGGTGTAGGTGGTGGTGGTGTAGGTGGTGGTGGTGGTGGTGTAGGTGGTGGTGGTGGTGGTGGTGGTGGTGTAGAAGGTGGTGGTGTAGATGGTGGTGGTGGTGGTGGTGGTGTAGGAGGTGGTGGTGTAGGTGGTGGTGGTGTAGGTGGTGGTGGTGTAGGTGGTGGTGGTGTAGGTGGTGGTGGTGGTAGATGGTGGTGGTGTAGGTGGTGGTGGTGTAGGTGGTGGTGGTGTAGAAGGTGGTGGTGTAGATGGTGGTGGTGTAGGTGGTGGTGGTGTAGAAGGTGGTGGTGTAGATGGTGGTGGTGGTGGTGGTGTAGGAGGTGGTGGTGTAGGAGGTGGTGGTGTAGGAGGTGGTGGTGGTGGTGGTGGTGGTGTAGATGGTGGTGGTGTAGGTGGTGGTGGTGTAGAAGGTGGTGGTGTAGATGGTGGTGGTGTAGGTGGTGGTGTAGGTGGTGGTGGTGTAGAAGGTGGTGGTGTAGATGGTGTAGGTGGTGGTGGTGTAGGAGGTGGTGTAGGTGGTGGTGGTGGTGTAGGTGGTGGTGGTGGTGTAGGTGGTGGTGGTGGTGTAGGTGGTGGTGGTGGTGGTGTAGAAGGTGGTGGTGTAGGTGGTGGTGGTGGTGTAGGTGGTGGTGGTGTAGGTGGTGGTGGTGTAGGAGGTGGTGGTGTAGGAGGTGGTGGTGTAGGAGGTGGTGGTGTAGGTGGTGGTGGTGGTGTAGGTGGTGGTGGTGGTGTAGGAGGTGGTGGTGTAGGAGGTGGTGGTGTAGGAGGTGGTGGTGGTGGTGGTGGTGGTGTAGATGGTGGTGGTGTAGGTGGTGGTGGTGTAGAAGGTGGTGGTGTAGATGGTGGTGGTGTAGGTGGTGGTGTAGGTGGTGGTGGTGTAGAAGGTGGTGGTGTAGATGGTGTAGGTGGTGGTGGTGTAGGAGGTGGTGTAGGTGGTGGTGGTGGTGTAGGTGGTGGTGGTGGTGTAGGTGGTGGTGGTGGTGTAGGTGGTGGTGGTGGTGGTGTAGAAGGTGGTGGTGTAGGTGGTGGTGGTGGTGTAGGTGGTGGTGGTGTAGGTGGTGGTGGTGTAGGTGGTGGTGGTGTAGGAGGTGGTGGTGTAGGAGGTGGTGGTGTAGGAGGTGGTGGTGTAGGTGGTGGTGGTGGTGTAGGTGGTGGTGGTGGTGTAGGAGGTGGTGGTGGTGTAGAAGGTGGTGGTGGTGTAGGAGGTGGTGGTGGTGTAGGAGGTGGTGTAGGTGGTGGTGTAGGTGGTGGTGGTGTAGGTGGTGGTGGTGGTGTAGAAGGTGGTGGTGGTGTAGAAGGTGGTGGTGGTGTAGGAGGTGGTGGTGGTGTAGGAGGTGGTGGTGGTGTAGGAGGTGGTGGTGGTGTAGAAGGTGGTGGTGGTGTAGGAGGACGTGGTGGTGGTGGTGGTGTAGGTGGTGGTGGTGGTGGTGTAGGTGGTGGTGTAGAAGGTGGTGGTGGTGTAGGAGGACGTGGTGGTGGTGGTGGTGTAGGAGGACGTGGTGGTGGTGGTGTAGGAGGACGTGGTGGTGGTGGTGGTGTAGGAGGACGTGGTGGTGGTGGTGGTGTAGGAGGACGTGGTGGTGGTGGTGTAGGAGGACGTGGTGGTGGTGGTGGTGGTGTAGGAGGACGTGGTGGTGGTGTAGGAGGACGTGGTGGTGGTGTAGGAGGACGTGGTGGTGGTGGTGGTGTAGGAGGACGTGGTGGTGGTGTAGGAGGACGTGGTGGTGGTGGTGGTGTAGGAGGACGTGGTGGTGGTGTAGGAGAACGTGGTGGTGGTGGTGGTGTAGGAGGACGTGGTGGTGGTGGTGGTGTAGGAGAACGTGGTGGTGGTGTAGGAGGACGTGGTGGTGGTGGTGTAGGAGGACGTGGTGGTGGTGGTGTAGGAGGACGTGGTGGTGGTGTAGGAGGACGTGGTGGTGGTGGTGGTGTAGGAGGACGTGGTGGTGGTGGTGGTGTAGGAGGACGTGGTGGTGGTGGTGGTGTAGGAGAACGTGGTGGTGGTGGTGTAGGAGGACGTGGTGGTGGTGGTGTAGGAGGACGTGGTGGTGGTGGTGTAGGAGGACGTGGTGGTGGTGGTGGTGTAGGAGGACGTGGTGGTGGTGGTGTAGGAGGACGTGGTGGTGGTGGTGTAGGAGGACGTGGTGGTGTAGGAGGACGTTGTGGTGGTGTAGGAGGACGTTGTGGTGGTGTAGGAGGACGTTGTGGTGGTGTAGGAGGACGTTGTGGTGGTGTAGGAGGACGTGGTGGTGGTGTAGGAGGACGTGGTGGTGGTGTAGGAGGACGTGGTGGTGGTGTAGGAGGACGTGGTGGTGGTGTAGGAGGACGTGGTGGTGGTGTAGGAGGACGTGGTGGTGGTGGTGTAGGAGGACGTGGTGGTGGTGGTGTAGGAGGACGTGGTGGTGTAGGAGGACGTGGTGGTGTAGGAGGACGTGGTGGTGTAGGAGGACGTGGTGGTGTAGGAGGACGTGGTGGTGGTGGTGTAGGGTAAACCAGACATAAGTGACACACAAGAGGTAGTGAGCATTAGTGTACCTTCCCAGCGGTTTACCTGTTCTAATTAATTCATTCATTTCCGCCCGCCTCACCTGTAGCTTCTGCAGGAGCAAATTAAGAAAAAACACGAGAACCCAACCCTTAAGTCTCATGACCATAAAGTTGGTTTTCATTAGGCAGCCTAAGTGCGTTATGTTATGGTACAGTGGAGTACATGTAACTTCTGTGCCGTTATGGTATGGTACAGTGAGGTACATGTAACTACGGTGCCGTTAAGTTATGGTACAGTGAGGTACATGTAACTACGGTGCCGTTATGGTATGGTACAGTGAGGTACATGTAACTACGGTGCCGTTATGGTATGGTACAGTGAGGTACATGTAACTACTGTGCCGTTATGTTATGGTACAGTGAGGTACATGTAACTACTGTGCCGTTATGTTATGGTACAGTGAGGTACATGTAACTACTGTGCTGTTATGTTATGGTACAGTGAGGTACAAGTAACTACTGTGCCGTTATGTTATGGTACAGTGGGGTACATGTAACTACGGTGCCGTTATGTTATGGTACAGTGAGGTACATGTAACTACGGTGCCGTTATGTTATGGTACAGTGAGGTACATGTAACTACGGTGTCGTTATGTTATGGTACAGTGAGGTACAAGTAACTACAGTGCCGTTATGGTACAGTGGGGTACATGTAACTACGGTGTCGTTATGTTATGGTACAGTGAGGTACATGTAACTACGGTGTCGTTATGTTATGGTACAGTGGGGTACATGTAACTACGGTGTCGTTATGTTATGGTACAGTGAGGTACATGTAACTACGGTGTCGTTATGGTACAGTGGGGTACATGTAACTACGGTGACGTTATGTTATGGTACAGTGAGGTACATGTAACTACGGTGTCGTTATGTTATGGTACAGTGGGGTACATGTAACTACGGTGAAGATATGTTATGGTACAGTGAGGTACATGTAACTATAGTGTACCTTATGGTACAGTGGGTCACATGTAACTATAGTGAACCCTGTTATGGTACAGCGGGGTACAGGTAACTATAGTGTAAGCTGTTATGGTACAGTGGGACACAGGTAACTATAGTGTACCCTGTTATGGTACAGTGGGGTACATGTAACTATAGTGTACCCTGTTAAGGTAAAGCGGGGTACAGGTAATAACGGTATATTGAGGTGAGTTATGGTACACGATGCTAATACAAGGTACGCCTTTCTTCTGACATTTTTACGGCACAGAAGGATTATCCTGAGGTAGTGTAGTGGTGGTGCAGCGGTAGTACTCACCTAACTGAGCAAGCATATGGCTCTGCTTGCGGGAGTTGAGCTCTGGCTCTTTGGTCCCGCCTCTCAACTGTCAATCACCTGGTGTACAGATTCCTGAGCCTACTGGGCTCTATCATATCTACATTTAAAATTGTGTATGGTGTCAGCCTCCACCACATCACTGCCTAATGCATTCAATCTGTTAACTACTCTGACACTGAAAATATTTTTTGTAACGTCCCTGTGGCTCATTTGGGTACTAAGTGTCCATCTGTGTCCCCTTGTTCGTGTTCCTCACGTGCTAAAGAGTTTGTCTTTGTCCACAGTTTTATAGTTTTTGTATTTTTATAGTCTACCATCACCACAAGTAGTGGTGGTGTATCGTTAGTGGTGGTGGTAGTGATAGTGGTTGTGGTGGTAATATGGTGATGGTGGTGGTATTTACCTATCAGTGCCAACGAGACAGTGACGTCTAGCTCTATATGCCCCGCTTTCTAGCTTTGTACTTATTGCGTTTCAAATTAACTACTATGAATTTCAAATTTACTATCGAATCGGGCCTTAAAGTTGTGGATGGAGGTGGCTTCGACAACTTCCTCTTTTCAACCATTCCACTTGTTAACTACTCGTACAATGAACGAGTACTTTCTTACGTCCCTTTGGCTCATTAGCGCTTCCAGCTTCCACCTGTACTTGTGTTCTCTTGTTCCGTTTTATCTGTCTGAGAGAAAACAGAACAATTGAGGCTATCCTTGTCCACCTTATCGATTCCCATCAGTATCTTGTATGTCATGATCATATCCCCTCTCTTCCTTCTGTCCTCACGGAATGAGAGATTTAGTTCCATTATCAATGTTCGTAGCTCAGCCCTCGTAGCTCTGGCACCAATATTGTCGCAAACTTCTGTACTTTTTCAATTTTGGATGTATGCTTTACAAAATGCGGATCCCAGGCTGGTGCTGCGTATTCCAGTATTGGTCCAACAAGTATTGTGTAGATTGCTTTGAAAGAGTCCTGATTCAGGTTCCTAAACGATGTTTTTTTTTATATTTGCCGGCTTCCCATATGCTGCCGATGTTATCCTGTTTGTGTGTGCCTCCGGTGTGAGTGACATATCAACTTCAAGATCATTCTCTCTTTCTGATTCCTATAGCTGTCTTCCCCGTATGATGGAGCGGGGGGGGGGGACGTAGCTACAGGAATTCCCCATCTGGTCTCCTGTCTCCTTTCATATCTCCATTACCTTACTCACGATGGGATTGGATACCATCAGCCATTTGTCAGCCCACACCTGGAGATTGTCAAGGTTCTCCTGCAACTTTCTGCAGTCATCATCTGTTTTCACGTTCCTCGTCAGCTTTGCGTCATCAGCAAACGCTGACATGTCTGAGCTGACTCCTTACGAGTCGGGACAGATTGCAGACGTAACGAAGCGTGCAGACGCCAGTCTTAATGCAGCGAAAGCCGAGAGTATCCCAAGCCTCCGTGGCACAATTGGTTAGCGCGTTCGGCTGTTAACCGAAAGGTTGGTGGTTCGAGCCCACCCGGGGGCGAATGTTTTATTGCTAGAATTACAAAATGTGTGTGTGTATTATCACAAACTGTCTATCAACTGTTACTAACTACTATCTAATTCCCCCCCCCCCCTCTCACACACACACACACAAACCCCAGGAAGCAGCTCCGTAACAGCTGACTAACTCCCAGGTACCTATTTACTGCTAGGTAACAGGGGCATTCAGGGTGGAAGAAACTTTGCCCATTTGTTTCTATCTGGTCCGGGAATCGAACCCGGGCCACAGAATTAGTCCTGCGCGCTGTCCATTCAGCTACTGTGTATGTGTACTCACCTATTACGTGTGTGTGTGTGTGTGTGTGTGTGAGAAAAAAATAAAAAAAATTAGTTAGTAGCTAGTAACAGTTGATTGACAGTTGAGAGGCGGGCCGAAAGAGCAGAGCTTGACCCCCCCCCCCCCCCCCCCCCGCAAGAATGCACTAGGAAGTGATGTGATGGAGGCTGACTCCATACACAGTTTAAAATGTAGGTATGGTAAGAGCCCAATATGTTCGGGAACCTGTACACCAGTTGATTGACAGTTGAGAGGCGGGACCAAAGACAAAGCTCAACCCCCGCAAGCAGAGCCATATGCTTGCATAACTACGTACAAGTAAGTACGTACTTCCGTACGTAGATAAGTATAACTAGGTGAGCACACACACACACACGCACGCGCGCGCCCGTGATTGCTCTATATCTACCCATCCGCTTCTCGTCAAAGTAAATGGTTAAAAAGAACAAAATGCTGCCAAAATAAAAAGCGCAGTAGTGGGAGGGGTGTTGGGGCGGGTATGTGGGAGGGGGGCTGGGGGTGTTGTGGGGGACTGGGGGTGTTGTGGGGAGAGGGGGGGGTGCTGGTGTGGGAGGGGGTGTTGGTGTGGGAGGGGGTGTTGGTGTGGGAGGAGGATGGTGTGGGAGTGGGTGATGTGGGTGGTGTTGACCTGGTTGCTGTGGCATAGTGGGGGTTGCGGAAAGGGGGGGGGTGTATTCACCTAGTTGTGCTTCCCGGGGGTTGCGCTTCGGCTCTTTGGTCCCGTCTCTCAACTGTCAATCAATTGGTGTACAGGTTCCCGAACATATTGGGCTCTTACCATACCTACATTTTAAACTGTGTATGGGGGTCTACCTCCACCACATCACATTTGTGATGTGGTGGAGGTAGGTGGAGGTGGTAGAATGTTAACACATTCCATTTGTTAACAACCCTGATACTGAAAAAAATATTTTTAATGTCTGTGGCTCATTTGAATACCAAGTTTCCGTCTGTGTCACTTTGTTCCCCAATGCTAAATAGTTTGTTTTTATCCACTATGTCAATTCTTATGAGAAGTTTTTTGAAGGTGATCATGTCTCCCATAACTCTTGTGTCTTATAAAGGAACGTGAGATTTAATTTCAGTAGCATTTCCTCGGAACTCATACCTCTTAGCTCTGGGAACTAGTCTGGTGAAATACCGCTGAATCTCCTGTCATTCTTTTTTGTTTATCTAGGTATGGACACCAGGCTGGTGCTGCATACTCCAGGATTGGTCTGACATATGTGGTATACAAGGTTCTGAATGATTCCTTACACAAGTTTCTAAAGGAAGTTATGTTGGCCAATCAAGCATATACCGCTGATTATATCATTTTGAATTGGGCTTTTGGGGACAGGTTCGGTGTGATATAAACTCCCAAATCTTTCTCTCTTCCTGATTCTTGAAGGATTTCACCTCCCAGATGGTACCTTGTGTTCGGTCTCCTGCTCCCTTCACCCAATTTCATTACTTTATACTTACTCGAGTTAAATTTTAGTAAACCATTTTCTGGACCATTCTTCTAGTTTGTCCATGTCGTCTTGTAGTTTCTTATCTTCCTCTGTCTTTATCCTTCCCATAATTTTTGCATCATCAGCAAACATTGAGAGCAATGATTCTGTGATCTCTTTAAAAACCGCTTACATATATCAGAAACGGCTTGGGTTCAAGTACAGAGCTCTGTGGAACCCCGCAAGTGACATCTCGCCACTCTGTCTCTCTGCTTACAGTAACTTGCTATGTTCTTTTGCTTAGATACTCCCTTATTTACTGGAGCACCTTACCTGCTATTCCTGCCGGTTTCTCTAACTTCTGTGCAAACCTCTTATTGGGTACTGTCAAAGGCTTTCTGACAGTCCCTAAAAATGTAGTCTGCCCCCCCCCCCCTTTTTTTTGTCGCCTGGTCGTAGACTTCTATTAAACCTGTGAGGCATGATTTACCATCCCTGAATCCCATACAGGTGATGTGTTACAAAGCTCCTTCCTCTCCAGATGTTCTTCGAGGTTTTTCATCACGATCTTCTCCATCACCTTGCATGGTATACAAGTTAGAGAAACTGGCCTGTAGTTCAGTGCCTCTTGTCTGTCACCCTTTTTTTTATATTGGGACTACATTAGCTGTCTTCCAGCTTTCTGGTAGGTCTTCTGTTTCCAGTGACCTTTAACATACCATAGTGGCGCACATAGTGCTTCAGCACCCTCTTTCACTTTCCATGGTGAGATTCTATTAGGCTCAATAGTCTTTCTCACATTCAGCGTAAACAGCTTCCTTTTCACCTCATGTTACGGCCCTCTCGGGACGCAACGGGGTTCTTACTCTGATGTTGTTAGAGGAAGATATATATCCGTTCCCAAGCCAGTAGTGGCTAGCAAGGGATGTGATCCGTGACGCAAGTAACTTAAAGGGGGAAGGGAAAGAAAGTTAAGAACTTAAGATTATAATTCACCATCACCAAATAAATAAATAAGATATAAAAGAGTGCACAGGGGGAGGGGTATAAACACTTATTTACAGGGGAAATACACTGGAGTCTTCTGCTGAAGACTATGGATCCTCGCTCTTGGTGCTGAATGCTTGGTGCTTCTTCGTGGCCTCACAACGAATCCTCTAGGAAGCTGAGCCTACCCTGGCCACAGGTCAGCCAAAACACAGGTCCACTGGGGGCACCGCCATGGAGGCCGTCAACCACACGTCCAGCTGGTCTGCTGGCAGGTTCCGGACCAGCAAGGCTGGTCAGGCCACTCCACGAACGATATAAGGGGAACGCCCTAGACAGGAGCCTCGTGTGACACCACAAATCACTCTCCTGTCCTCAATACCCCAGTGGATGATCGTCTCCAACAGTCGGTCCCGGGTAATCCTTCTACTGCCACTCCACTGGCAGGGTAACACACCACAGTGTTCTTCCGGGGGGACGACTTCACAACTGCTGCAGCAAAGTACAAGGTATGGAGACGGCTGCCTCGGGTAGACTGACTCAACTCCCATCACAGCAGTCCCAGGTCGACTCTATAAGCAGACACGTCATCAATAACTGGGACACTAAAACACCTCACTTACAGGCTCAGACACAAACGCCCGACGTATCCACTCCCTAGATGGCGATGTTGTCTGAGCACCACCTCACCAGAGGTCAGCGGCGGCGGTGTTGAGCGCTGAACAGGACTGGAAACTGGCCCTTGTGGCCGGTATTCGCCGTCCTCACCAGGTGTCGTCGTCCGTTTGGCGGGGGTTTCGGGAGCTGACCCACAGATGGCGCGGTCGTTACTGCTCCGTGCTCGGACGCTGGATCCGGGTTCGTAACACCTCATCACTGGTGAGCTCATATTTCTCCAAAGCTGCTTGGTTTACCGCCTCATCTCTCAGTATAGGGACTTCTCCTTGCTCTATTATTAAGACCTGCTGGAACCTCTTGAGTTTTTCACACACCACCGTGTCATTCTCTGTATCTGTACTCCGTTTTTTTTCTGTTTCACCACTTGTTCATTCACTGCTATTTTCCTCCTGATGTGGCCGTGGTACAGTTTTGGTTGGGTCTTGGCTTTACTCACAATGTCATTTTCATACTGTCTCTGCTTCTCTCCTCACTCTGAGGTACTCATTCCTGGCCCTCTGGTATCTCTCCCTGCTCTCTGGTATTTGTTATTCCTGTAGTTTCTCCATGTTCTTGTACTCAGTTGCTTCGCTGCCTTACATTCCTAACTGAACCATGGATTCTTCTGTTGCTTTTCATTTTTCTCCTTTTGGGCCGGGATAAACTTGACTGTAGCTTCCTAGCACTTCCGGATGATGTAGTCCATCATATCCTGTACAGTCTTGCCTCCGAGTTCTGTTTCCCATGGTATTCCCATTAGGAACGTATCGGTAAGCCAGCCTTTTTCTTTCCCATCCCTTCCTTAGATAGGTTATTCCTACCTCCACCAGATACTCAAATGTCAGTACGCTGTAGCAGCGGGTCGGGGCCGGCGGGTGGGTGGGTAGCAGAGGCAGGAGATGCCATCCACAATATGATAAGGAACGGAAATCTAACCCACCTGGGCCCAGACTTCCCAACTTACGTCAGACAAGGTCACAGTGGTAAACCAGACATAATACTGTCAAACAACCACCACTTCCTAAACACCCGCATAGAAAGGGGCCCTGTGAGCACAAGCGACCACCTACCAATAATAATGACGCTATCAACTAACCCTATTCAGAAACTCCCACCACCAAGACTTCAATACATTATAATTGACTGGGAAGCGTTCAAAAGCATTGCACAGGAAATCAGTGTCACAGACTGTAACGGAAAGGAAACATCATGCATAAACACCGAGTTACATGGATTAGCACCATAGAAAAATGCATGAAAGATCATATTCACGTAGCTCACCATATAACGCTCCCACACCCCCCCCCCCCAGCCACTAAGGTACTCAGAACATTACAAACCAGATATAACAATCTTCTACAACTCATAATACACATTGGGTGGACGGACGAGCGCAAAAGACTACAAAGGGAACTACAAGATGAGCTGCAAGGTCTGTGCAAAACAGTGCACCAAAAAATGGGATGACCTAATAAGCAAAATCAAAGTTGAGTACAGAAACCCAGGAAAGTTTTGGAAAAAAGTAAAAACCTTGATGGGAAACTCTGTTGAGGAAACACCCTACATCAGAGACGCATCAGGAAATAAACTCTACGAGGAGAGAGAACAAGAACAGGAATTCAGAAAGTTCTGGGGAAAAATATTTTGGATAAACCCGGAAGAAAACTTAAACTTTTGCCTCATTTATGAAAGGGAAATTAAAACTCAAGTCGATAACAGAGGTGCAGCACTACTCCCGACGCAAACAATAGACCTTAACAACATTCGCAATGAATGCCACCTTATGAAACACACAACCATTGCAGAGGTCCATAAAACAATTATGGGTTTCAAGAACAAGGCGCCGGGCAACAGCAAGATAAATAAGACGGTATTATTCAACTGCACTCCATCAATACACTTGTATAGTAAATGCAGCTCTTGCATCTGGACTATTCCCCACATACTTCAAGAATGCCACAATAAGATTAATCCCCAAGCCAGGTAAACCCCCAACCCAAATTGAAAATTACAGGCCAATTTCCTTCCTGAGAGATTTACTGCTACTCTCTGCAGCTTTATAGACAACATAATTGCTAGGCTTAATATCGGCAGCTACTTGGGTGACGTAATAGAACTGAAAAGTGGAGTACCACAGAGAAGCTGCCTCTCCCCTACTCGACACAACATATATACAGCTGACCTATCCCAACCCCAACATGGAAAATGCATCACATGCGCTGACGATGTCACTCAAATAATATGGCAACCGGGTCCATCAAAGCCGCTACTAGCCGACAAGACCAAGGCAGCAATTGAATCCATATAAAAGATTGAGAAAAAATAGAAAATCGGCATAAACAAACAAAAGTTCCAGATAATACACATGGCAAAAAGAAACCCAGACCCCATTATCTTGGAAAACCACCCGATCGAATATGCGGAGGTAGGCAGAATACTGGAACTCATGTTCAATAGAACAGGGATACAAATTCACGTAAAGGACCGACTAAACAAAGCCAAAGCAGTCTTAGGGAAACTGAGGAGATTCCGAAGCTTGCAGTACGAACATTCAGATACACTTTATAAGGCTCTAGTTCGGCCACAGAGTATCTAGACCGTTCGGTCTAGAGTATCCCCCAGTACCACTATACACCTTAAAGGAAACTAACATTTTGCACTGCTTGCAGTTTTTGCATAAGACATTAAGGAGAGCAGCAAAACATCGTCCACCATATGATCAGACAATCCAGGAACTCCATGAACTCTTGAACATACAGCCACTAAACATCAATAAACAGATTGCAGCACCAGACCATCAGGGTGTGGAACACCATCGAAATGTTGGAGGACCCAATGTTAGAAAGATTACTCAAAGATGAGACGCCCCACTCCCACAGCTGGTGGACCAAGAGCCTCGATTCACTAGATGAAAACCCAGCCCCACAATACATAATTCCCAGATGAAACACCGACCAGAAATCCCAAAATAATTGGAAAAAATTTAGTGTGTGTGTGTGTGTGTGTGTGTGTGTGTGTGTAATATATATATATATATATATATATATATATATATATATATATATATATATATATATATATATATATATATATATGTGTGTGTGTATGTATATATAAATCAATAAATAATATTAAATATAGCCTTAAACAGAACAATGTGTGTGGAAGCATCAGGGTGTGTATATATGAATGCTACACAGTACTCATCTATAGACATCCATATATGGTGAAACACAGGTGAAGAACCTCTCACACACTCACAGTTCCCAGACGAGAGAGAGCAAGCTTGGCTTAGCTGTCAACACCCACACATCGTGTCAGCAAGGCGGACAGCCCGCCAGCTTTCATAACTTTTACTCTAATTTCCCACTTCTAAACTTTCCTTCACCTATGCCTCTCCATCCTCTTTTCTCCCCCTCCACCCCCCTTCCCCTTAAAAAAAAAAAAGGTCGGGGCCCGGCGGGTGGGTGGGTAGCAGGGGGTCGGGCCCGACGAGTGGGTGGGTAGCAAGGGGTCGGGCCCGACGAGTGGGTGGGTAGCAGGGGGGTCGGAGCCGACGGGCGGGTGGGTAGCAGGGGGGTCGGAGCCGACGGGCGGGTGGGTAGCAGGGGGGGTCGGGGCCGACGGGCGGGTGGGTAGCAGGGGGGTCGGGGCCGACGGACGGGTGGGTAGCAGGGGGGTCGGGGCCGACGGGCTGGTGGGTAGCAGGGGGTCGGGGCCGACGGGCTGGTGGGTAGCAGGGGGTCGGAGCCGACGGGCGGGTGGGTAGCAGGGGAGTCGGTGGGGCCGACGGGTGGGTGGGTAGCAGGGGGGTCGGTGGGGCCGACGGGTGGGTGGGTAGCAGGGGGGTCGGTGGGGCCGACGGGTGGGTGGGTAGCAGGGGGGGTCGGTGGGGCCGACGGGTGGGTGGGTAGCAGGGGGTCGGGGCCGACGGGTGGGTGGGTAGTAGCGTCGGCAGAACATACGAGCAAAATATCAACCCAGGATATTTCGTTCCTGACAATTTTCCACACAACACGACAGGAGTTTGCCAGAGCGGCGGCCAGGGGGTGGGCGTTGCCTGCTGCCGGACCCTCAGCTTTTGTTCTCCTCGCGAAAAAGAACAAATAACAACAAACAAAAGCAATTACAAGAACAAAATACGAATTTAGTTAAACCCTCCACCAGGAAGAGTTAACTTGTGGTCCACACTTAATGACCTTACTTCTATAAAAATAAACAGTTCCTTTGGTCTGCACAGAAATATTCGTTTACAGTAACATTCGAACGTACAACAGGAAACAGTATTTGTAACACTACAGTATCACGTATTACAGGTTATAGGAACATTTGGACACAGCAAATATTACAGGAACTTCAAAACACACAAGAGTATCCGAAATACTCTTGAAATGCACTACAGGTTACAGTAAATTTCAAACTCCACTAGAGGTTGTAAGACCATCGGAATATACTACAGATTAATGGCACAAGTTTGCAACTTTGCAATGCATGTTTGCATAAACTTCGGTAAGCACACACATTTTACAAATTGATTGAGTGTTGAGAGGCGGGACCAAAGAGCCAAAGCTCAAACCACGCAAGCACAACTAGGTGATTACATGTTACAACATTACAACATATTACAGACCGCACGAGTTGCCATAAGCACTTCAGGTAACAATAAATATAGAGTACACACCAAGCTACATGATCTTTAGATCGCATCACAAGGAAGTTTGGCTCTCTACAGTTTACAAGAAATTTGGAAAGCAGTTTAGAGTTACAGGGCGTCGGAAACGCTTCTGCTCTTCAGATGACGTTAAGTTGCTCCTGTACGACATTTTGTAAACACTGAACCAGAGCCAGCAGGCTTTTTGGCGCTTTTAATATCCAGTGATAATGCCGGAATCGTAATTAACTCGAAACAGGAAATTAACTTACGTTTTTCATTTCCGAAACACGACGAAATTAAAAAGCACTAAAATATATTAAAACCTGAATGTTAATCAAGAGAATGTCCTGTTTTAGATGAGCATACGGTAAGGGGTGAAATATGTCCCAGAGTTATTTCATGAAAGGGAGGTCCTGGAGTTCTCCCCCCCCCCTGGTGGTGATGGTGCTCTAGTTGGCAACGTCACGTCTTGGAGTTATCCCCCGTTGGTGGGAATGATGTCCTAAGGGGTAACATCGAGGCCTGAAGTTACCTCCTGGTGGTTGGTGATGATGTCCTAGAATAAACTTAAGGAGTCCTACGGGTAAGGGTTCTGGAGATACTCCCCAGAGGTGATGGTGTCCTGATGAATGGGTTCTGGTTCTGGTTCTGGAGTGGCGATGATCCAGGAAGCCCAGACACAACCAGCTCAGCAGTACAGTATTCTCATCTAGAAGCTGACAAGAAATGTATCTTGAGGGAGTACTGAATGACAAGAAAAACAATATAAAAAAGCAGAAAAGATTAAATTTGTGCAATTCACACATTCTTTGCTCTAACATAATACAAGAACATTCCAGGATACATAGCCATACTAAACCGTCGAATAGTATAAAATGCATTAAACATAAATTATTAAATTTTATATATTCCAAAATACTGTAATTTTTACATTCAAAATAAATGTATTGTATTATATTATGGGTGTATGTATAGCTACGCCTGTTCGGCTAGGATGGTTTGGTTCATTTGTTTTTAGTGCCCTAATATCCACCAGACAAGGGTTACGTAAACACAAGTCTCTGATCCACACACACACATTCTATAACTCTGTACAAACCTAAGGAGGGGGTGAGAGAGAGTCTGATCTGGTGTTCGTCTGCTTGTTGTTCTACTGTTGGTCGGTTGCCTCTCATCTGCTTCTCTGCCATTTTCTCTGAACTCCGCCGTGTTGTAGGGGGTACTGAAATCACTACAGTACTCCCTCACCCTCTCCAGACGACGAGGTACTAGAAAGTCTAGGAAACGGGCAGGGCGGTGCACGGTGCGTCCAGTGCGAACCTCAATGTTGACATCGCTGTCGTTGTCGTCCATGCCGTCATCAGCAGGTGGTGAACCATCACTCCAGCGTCCTGACTCTCGACAGCACCTGGAAAGATCCCTCGTATGGTTGTGGTAACGACCGACGCACTGCGTCAACCCTCAGAAATACATATCAAGCAGAGAGAATGTCCTGGGGTACTAAGTTGCGGTTTCGATCGATTGGGTGAAAGCAGCACATTTCGACGCCATACCAGTAGTGGCAGCCCCAGCTACTGCTGTGGAGGAAATCTGGTAATCACACCAACAAACTGAATCCCCACCACCAGCGGACCCTCTTCCTGAAGATGTACCTATGCAGTTCTTTCATCTACCGGCAACATCTCCAGATACGAGCCTTCCAGCTCCTGCTGATGAACCGGTGGCAGCAACCATGTCGTACCAATCTACGACGATAGAGTGGTCACTCTTCATTTTGCTGACCTTGGTTGCTTCACATAGACGTTCTGCGTTGCTGAAGTCAATATGCCTGTACTGGGGTGTGATTTCGTATGCCATCATGTCACATTCACCAACCTCTTGGTGAATGTGACGTGTGTTGGGCTCCAGCGGGTGAGTACAGAGCAACAGTGTTACGGCCCTCTCGGGACGCAATGGGGTTCTTACTCTGATGTTGTTTGAGGAAGATATATATCCGTTCCCAAGCCAGTAGTGACTATCAAGGGATGAGATCCGTGACGCAATTAACTTAACAGGGGAAAGGGAAAGAAAGTTAAGAACTTAATATTATAATTATCACCATCACCAATTAAATATATAAAATCAAAGAGTGCACAGGGGGAGGGGTATTAACACTATACAAGAGGATTATTCACAATATAGTCTTCTGCTGAAGACTCTGGATCCAGAAGCTAGGTGCTGAGTCCTCGGTGCTTTCTTCGTGGCCTCACAACGTGTCCTCTGGGAATGCCGAGCCTACCCTGGCCACAGGTCAGCCAAAACACAGGTCCACTGGGGGCACCGCCGTGGAGGCCGTCAACCACAAATCCAGCCGGTCTGCTGGCAGGTTCCGGACCCGCAACGCTGGTCAGGCCACTCCACGGACGATATTAGGGTAAACACCCTAGACAGGAGTCTCGTGTGATATCACAAATCACCCTCCTGTCCTCAATACCCCAGTGGATAATCGTCTCCAACAGTCGGTCCCGGGTAATCCTTTTACTACCACTCCACTGGCAGGCTAACACACCACAGTGTTCTTCCGGGGGGGGGGGGGGGGGGGGGGGGACGACTTCACAACGGCTGCAACAAGGTACAAGGTATGGAGACTGGCTGCCTCGGGTAGACTGACTCAACTCCCATCACAGCAGTCCCAGGTCGACTCTGTAAGCAGACACGTCATCAATAACTGGGACACTAAAACACCTCACTTACAGGCTCAGACACAAACGCCCGACACATCCACTTCATAGATGGCGTTGTAGTCTGAGCACCACCTCACCAGAGGTCAGCAGCGGCGGTGTAGAGTGCTGAACGGGACTGGAAACTGGCCCTTGTGGCCAGTACACGCCATCCTCACCAGGTGTCGTCGTCCGATTGGAGGGGGTTTCGGGAGATGACCCACAGATGGCGCGGTGGTCACTGCTCCGTGCTCGGACGCTGGATCCGGGTTCGTAACACCTCCCCACCAAAAAGAATTTGGTTTGGGGTTCTATAAAAAGAGACACAAACCAAATTAGTACGGCGACACATTTCCAAATGGACTTATACTATGAACTGGAGTGATGAGGCTGTCTTGTCCACAGAACTTTTCTACTGAGAAACCCTGGCACAAAGGGAACTTGAAAATGGCAGGCGATGACCTGCCTGACGTAATCTTCCACATCTCCACTGCGATGTCAAGCGGGGGCATCATCTCACACCTCTCGAGTAAGGATCGGTGTAGACACGATCTGGGGCGACTCGACACTTCCCTATGTCGTGGCACCGATGATGGCTGGTCACAGACGGCATTTCTGGTGCCGGTCTGGTAGTCCTTCAGGGAGACAGGAACCTGGAATACAGGGGTCTGATAATTCAGAGTGATCGCGACAGTGGGTAAGTCAATACTTACAGCATACGCCTCTACTAGGCTTACACCTAGTTTCCACAGGGCTGCTTGCACGTCGCAGATGGCATTCGCTCTGCCACCGTCAGGTCGACCAACGTTCCGTATAACGCTGCATTGAGGCTCAGCTATCACGCGGGGGGTGTCAACCTGTCGGAAACAGTCACTCATATTATCATTTCTCGTACCTCCTGTTTCTACCATCACCTTCCAGGTCCCTTCTTTGACTGCAACACTCACAGTGCACGTCTTCAATCCCTGGGAACTCTTCACGATGTTCATGGGAGCCATCATTCGTCGGGTCGTCCACCGGTCCTCACTGAGAGCACATACGAGAATCAAAAATACCGCTAAGAAACATTTGGTTACCTGAGGAATAAGCTTCCTGAGCCTGTAATGTCCATAACCGGCTATATCCATTAACCTGGTTTGGATCGAAGAGGGCTCTAGAACCTTTGCACATACCTCACATACCTCTGACGTCTGGGGAATCTCTGGTCGGTTCAATGAACGCTGTACCTTGCCATACCGCAAGTACACGTCCGCCTTCGCTCCAGACTCGTTAGTATCCGTGGGTGCCTGCACACAAGGCCTCTCTTCTAGCTCAGGTACTTCTGCCATCGTAACCTCATGTTTCTTGGCGAGATAAAAATCAGGAGACACTGCTAGAACGTTCTCAATCTGTAGGCGAGAGGACAAATTAAACATAGTTACATCCGGGTCTGTCTTTACCTGGACATTACCATTGCCTGTAGACACCTCTGACCGTACTGTTCTGGCTGACTCGTCCGCTATCTTGGGATGATTGGTGCTCCAATCGGTCACCAAGTCGTTGGCTAGTACCACGTCAATCCCAGCCACAGGGAGGGTATCGACTACTGCCAACGCACATGTGCCACTGAAATAAGGCGAGTCGAGATGTACTGGCACTAAGGGGGCGATGTACTGCGTCCTAGGAAACCCAACCAGGACAACCTCTGGTCTCCCATCCACACTTACTCCCTCGGGTAACGAGCTCTTCACGATCAGGGACTGGGCTGCTGCACTATCTCTGAGCACTACAACTGATCTACCAGTATGATCACTCGATACATACCCGCCTGAAGTGTGAGGGGAAAACAACCTGGGTTCTTCCTGCGTAGTCGTCGACTGGCTTCCTGCTGGTGGTGTAACACAGCACATCATCATCACCTCCCTACGTGCGCTGCCACCTCTTCTGCCTCGGCACCTAGCAGCTACATGCCCTTTCTGCCCACAAGTCCAGCACACCATATTCCTCCTCGGGCTCCGGTGTTTCGGACTGCTAGGACTTGTTCTTCGGGGGCTACTTGGGGGCGTCTTCTTAGCACTTTGTGGGACGGGTCTTTCCTCTTCTTCATGAGGTCTGTCAAACCGGCGTTGGTAATTCCTTGGGACGTACTTAGCAGAAGGCCTATGCGTCAGGATATACTCTTCAGCCATGGTGGCTGCCGCACTCAAGGTCTCTACCTGCTGTTCCTCTAAGTACGTCTTAAGGTCTCCAGACAAACAATCCTTGAAGTCCTCTAGCAGAATCAGCTGCTCGAGGTCTTCCTTAATCTGCACTTTCCGAGAGGCACAGCATTCCTGAAAAAGTCGCTCATTGATGGTGGCAAATTCGGTGAAAGTGTGCTCTGAGGTCTTCTTCAGGTTTCGGAACTTCTGCCTGTACGCCTCAGGTACCAATTGGTACGCCATGAGCACAACCTTCTTCACCTTGTCATAATCACTGGAGTCGTCAAGGGATAACGTAGAGTAGGCGATTTGGGCCTTCCCAGTCAAGACTGACTGTATGTATCATGATGGCCCAATTCTCCCTTGGCCACTCCAAAGAGGCAGCGACTTTCTCGAAGGCTGCAAAGAACTTCGAAACTTCCCTCTCATTGAATTTGGGGACCATTTTGATGTTCCTTACCGGATCGAAACCGCTTGCTCCAGTTTGTCTCTGCCCTGCGCCTAATCGTAATACTTCTAGTTCATGTTGCCTCTGTCTTTCGTTTTCTTCTCTCTCTCGCTGTTCTTTCTCTTTCTCTCTCTCGCTCTTCTTTCCTTTCTTCCAATTCTAAACGCTTCATCTCCAGTTCTTTATCTTTTAATTCTCGTTCTAATTCTAACTTCTTCCATTCTATCTCGCGATTTATTTCTAGGGCACGCATTTTGACTGTTAGGAAGCTGATATTAAGCTCACCTGCATCACTGTCAACGTCGCTGCCCTTATCTTCCTTTTCCGTGGAAGCTATTTCCTCACCTTCCTTTGTACTAGGAGTCTCGCCTTCCTGTTTCTCTTCTGCCTTCAAGTGCCGGTGAACCTTTGACAAGATCTCCACACGGGAATCACTGGCACGGATCTTGATCTCCAGGTAGGCGCTCACTAGTACAAGTTCCGGTTTGCTCAGATACTTTAATCTGGCAAGACAGTCCTCTCTGTTCAGAAAAGCCTGCACATCGTCCAGATCATCGATGGTAGCCTTTTCTGCCATTGTCTCAGATGGAACACCCAACTAGCACTTAACACACTGCTTACACGTTAGCACTTAACGCGCCGAGCACTGTTCTACGCCAATATTGCACTTTATCGCACCTGGCACTTCACTTGCCAATATTGCACGTAATTACTTCGGGCACCGCACTACACAATATTGCACTGAATCCCAGCAAACACTTCGCTCTACAATATTGCACTGAATCACTAAGCACCGCACTACTCAATATTGCACTTAATCGCTTAATCACAGCGAGCACCGCACTGCACAATATCGCACTTAGTCACTCTTGAGCACCGCACAGGACGTATAACGTCACAATCGTCACACACAGGGGGAATTATATACAGGGATTACGCCACTTCACCACCCCTGTCAAACATACTTAACAAGGGGACGGATCCCGCTGGGGATGCCAATTATGTTACGGCCCTCTCGGGACGCAACGGGGTTCTTACTCTGATGTTGTTAGAGGAAGATATATATCCGTTCCCAAGCCAGTAGTGGCTATCAAGGGATGAGATCCGTGACGCAATTAACTTAACAGGGGAAAGGGAAAGAAAGTTAAGAACTTAATATTATAATTATCACCATCACCAATTAAATATATAAAATCAAAGAGTGCACAGGGGGAGGGGTATTAACACTATACAAGAGGATTATTCACAATATAGTCTTCTGCTGAAGACTCTGGATCCAGAAGCTAGGTGCTGAGTCCTCGGTGCTTTCTTCGTGGCCTCACAACGTGTCCTCTGGGAATGCCGAGCCTACCCTGGCCACAGGTCAGCCAAAACACAGGTCCACTGGGGGCACCGCCATGGAGGCCGTCAACCACAAATCCAGCCGGTCTGCTTGCAGGTTCCGGACCCGCAACGCTGGTCAGGCCACTCCACGGACGATATTAGGGTAAACACCCTAGACAGGAGTCTCGTGTGATATCACAAATCACCCTCCTGTCCTCAATACCCCAGTGGATGATCGTCTCCAACAGTCGGTCCCGGGTAATCCTTTTACTGCCACTCCACTGGCAGGCTAACACACCACAGTGTTCTTCTGGGGGGGGGGGGGGGGGGGGGACGACGACTTCACAACGGCTGCAACAAGGTACAAGGTATGGAGACTGGCTGCCTCGGGTAGACTGACTCAACTTCCATCACAGCAGTCCCAGGTCGACTCTGTAAGCAGACACGTCATCAATAACTGGGACACTAAAACACCTCACTTACAGGCTCAGACACAAACGCCCGACACATCCACTTCATAGATGGCGTTGTAGTCTGAGCACCACCTCACCAGAGGTCAGCAGCGGCGGTGTAGAGTGCTGAACGGGACTGGAAACTGGCCCTTGTGGCCAGTACACGCCATCCTCACCAGGTGTCGTCGTCCGATTGGAGGGGGTTTCGGGAGATGACTCACAGATGGCGCGGTGGTCACTGCTCCGTGCTCGGATGCTGGATCCGGGTTCGTAACAAACAGTTACTCACTAGCCTTGCCCTGCATAACTCTCCTGACCTGCAGAAACTTCTTTAGGAATTTGAGGACATCACCAAGCCACAGCCGCCAAATGCCAAGGTTAAGCACACAGTCACCCATCATATTCCTACCTCAGGCCCACCAACCTACGCGCGATCATGTCGACTGCCGGTAGAGCATGTCCAAGTGGCCAAAGATGAACTTGTCAAGATGAACTTGTCAAGATGAACTTGTCAAGCTGTTAGCTGCTGGGATTATCCAGCGCACTGACAGCGTCTGGGCCCCTCTACTGCATATGGTTCCAAAGACAACTCCAAGAGAATGGTGTCCCTGTGGGAACTACAGAGCGCTCAATGTTCGCATCCTGCCAGACTGTTATCCAATCCCACACATTCAGGACTTCTCTAACATGCTGCATGGGGCAACAACAGTCATGAAAGTAGATTTGGTGTGAGCATTTCACCAAATCCCAGTGGAGCCAGTGGACATCCCCAAAACTGCAATTACAACACCTTTTGGCCTGTTTGAATTTATCAGGATGCCGTTTGGTCTCCATAATGCAGCGCAGACATTCCAACGCTTCATTGATCATGTCGTCAGAGACCTACCCTTCTGCTATGCCTACATTGATGACCTCCTCATAGTGAGGCATTCTCTGGTTGACCACCGGAAGCATCTTCATTTACTTTTTACTAAACTCCGCAACACTGGCCTGCAGATTAATCTAGAAAAAATGCATTTTCAAAGTGCCCGAGCTCAACTTATTGGGACATTGAGTGTTTCCACATGTATTCAGCCACTGGAGGAGAAGATCGAGGCTATCCGAGATTTCCGACACCCACCACAACTAAGAAGCTGCAAGAATTCCTGGGTGTGGTTAATTTTTACCATAGATTTATTCCACACTTTTCTGACATCCATACACCTTTATATAACCTCCTGTGTAAGCGTAAGCAGGACCCAAGTGTCCCTGCCATGGTCACTAAAGGCAGAGGTGGCATTCACCACCCTTAAGCAGAAGCTGCTTAACTCACTTTCCTCGCCCATCCAGTGTTCGATGCGCCAACTAGTCTCTCAACGGATGCCTCAAACACTGCTATAGGGGCGATCCTCCATCAATTTAACGACACCTGGCGACCCATTGCTTTCTTTTCAGCAAGCTTAACGCCGGTATAGACAAAATACAGCATATTTGACAGGGAATGCCTTGCTATATAAGCAGCCATTGAACACTTCAGGCATTTTCTTGAGGGATGTGACTTCAATGTCCTCAGACCACAAACTACTGGCTGACGCCTTGGCAGCCAAAGGAGGTTCCCACTCGCCGTGAGTCACTCGACACGAGCTACAAATCCCAGTTCACGACTGACATCAGGCACGTAAATGGGAGAGGCCCTCTTTCTACCTGGCTTGTGTGCACTTTTTCCCAAGACGACCTACATCGACAAAGAAATTGCTAGGGCCCTGTGATATGACCAGGAACTCCTACAATTGTGCACCTCTTCCTCAGCATATCGGCTCATCGACGTACCTGTGCCTAATTCTGAGGATACTACCTCATGTGACACGTCTCTCATTGGCATCCTACGGCCATATATTCCAAAGACCCATCGGCCGAGGATCTTCATGGCTCTCCACTCCTTTGCTCACCAGGGCATCTGCGCTACACTGCGCCTCCTGACCAAACGGATGGTATGGCCAGGAATTAACTTGGATGTTCGAAGTTGGGCTCGCAACTGCCTCCAATGTTAGCAATCAAAAATACATCGACACACCCTCAGACGCCTCTTCAGAACTTTGTTCCCATTGGCAACGTTTGAGGTGGTGTATGTGGATATCAACTGTCCATTTCCTCGGTCCAGTGAGTGCTCATACCTACTCACGTGTGTTGACCGCTTCTCCAGATGGTCTGAGGCAATTCCTATGGTGGAGATGACAGGCGAGCCGTTAGTTCAGGCTTTCCTTCATGGGTGGGTCTCCTGTTTTGGAGCCCCTGCAACGATTGTCACCGACCAGGGTCGACAATTTGAGTCACACTTGTGGAGAGAACTTGTGATTCCTGGGTACCCTATACAACCAAACTACGGCCTACCATCTTCAGGCTAATGGGATAGTTGAATGGTTTCACAGCCAACTGAAGGCGGCTCTAAGAGCCGCCTTTAGCTTCATGGAGCAGCTTCGGAGAACGATGTCGCAGATTCGCCCAATGCCTCCCTGTCAGCCATCTACATGACCTACCTACACGTTGTAGGAACAGAACCCGGAGCAGGTCATTGTCATATGCTCCACTCACCGGCCGTAGCACGATCTGCATTTGCTGAAGCATTTGGGATGGTATCCGATCCCCCGAGGCTGCAATAGCTACTATTGGTGTGGAGCATGTCATGCTGGCGGCTTCTATATACCTTGACTGCAGCGAGTAGAGCAGTCCTCAGGGCGGCGAATGTGTGTGTGTGTGTGTGTGTGTGTGTGTGTGTGTGTGGTTTGCGGTGTTATAACCACAGCTCATACCTCCTGAATGGTGTCTGGAGGCAGTGCTGTCACAGTGAGTGCATATTGCTCTGCGTCGTTGGTTATCTTGGAAGCATCAAAGCAGGCCTCTACCTGTGCAAACCATGCATTTGGGTCAGACGGAAGATATGTTGTTGATTTAGGGGCGACGACGATCGTGGGAGCGGATGCGCCCCCCGACGTATCCGTGATGGGTTAATTGCGAAGCTCGGGAAGGTGAAACGCCAAGCCAAATCGCGAAACGAGTGACGCCAATCACTAAAAACTAATATGTCTAGTGGCAAAGAAACGCACAGACGGGCAGATGAATGGGGAGCCCCAGGAGTCCCTCAGGGTGACAAGCACCGGCCCCGCCCCACACAGAGAACACCAGGTAGCAAAACCAAAACTCGGCCCCCAACTAAAACGCAAAAAGTCATCCAGTGTCCTCCAGCAGAGCAGAAGCCGGCCGCCCACCCTGACTGAGGGCACACCAGGAGCCCACCAAGACTCACCAACCCCCGGCACCTCTCGGCCAAGCCGGCCCCCAAACACAGTCACCCCGCCGGGAGAACCAGCCAAAACATGTACAAGAAAAAAAAACTATCAACAACCCCGTGACTCAAGGCGATATGTGCGCCAGGCGTCGTACAATCGGACCGCTGAAAAGGGGATGCCAAACGGCAGTAGCAAAGCCAAAACGGGAAAAAAGAGACGTGATCAGGCGGCTCCCAGGTGGAGGAGGTGTCCAGACGTCCCCTCGGCTTCAATGTTGAACCAGGAGTCCCTGATCTTGTGTTCGTCTGCTTGTTGTTCTACCGCTGGTCGATTGCCTCTCTTCCGCTCCTCTGCCGTTTTCTCTGAACTTAGCTGTATTCAGAGAAAGTTGTGAACTCAACTGAAGTCACTAGAAGTTAAAAGTGCATTTACAGTTTGAGATGGACATGAATGAAAAACTTCTAGTCATAGCTTCGAAAATAGTATGATCGAGAACAGTACAATAAAAAGACTAGTCTGTCCTCATCAACACGCATCCCATCCTCATCAACAAGCAATCCCGTCCTCATCAACAAGCAGGCCGTCCTCATCAACAAGCAGGCCGTCCTCATCAACAAGCAGGCCGTCCTCATCAACAAGCAGGCCGTCCTCATCAACAAGCAGGCCGTCCTCATCAACAAGCAGGCCGTCCTCATCAACAAGCAGGCCGTCCTCATCAACAAGCAGGCCGTCCTCATCAACAAGCAGGCCGTCCTCATCAACAAGCAGGCCGTCCTCATCAACAAGCAGGCCGTCCTCATCAACAAGCAGGCCGTCCTCATCAACAAGCAGGCCGTCCTCATCAACAAGCAGGCCGTCCTCATCAACAAGCAGGCCGTCCTCATCAACAAGCAGGCCGTCCTCATCAACAAGCAGGCCGTCCTCATCAACAAGCAGGCCGTCCTCATCAACAAGCAGGCCGTCCTCATCAACAAGCAGGCCGTCCTCATCAACAAGCAGGCCGTCCTCATCAACAAGCAGGCCGTCCTCATCAACAAGCAGGCCGTCCTCATCAACAAGCAGGCCGTCCTCATCAACAAGCAGGCCGTCCTCATCAACAAGCAGCCCGTCCTCATCAACAAGCAGCCCGTCCTCATCAACAAGCAGCCCGTCCTCATCAACAAGCAGCCCGTCCTCATCAACAAGCAGCCCGTCCTCATCAACAAGCAGGCCGTCCTCATCAAGCAGCCCGTTCTCATCAACAAGCAGGCCGTCCTCATCAACAAGCAGGCCGTCGTCATCATCAAGCAGGCCGTCCTCATCAACAAGCAGCCTGTCCTCATCATCAAAGGCCAACTGAGTTTAGGCCTCTCCGTGCGCCCACCAAACCCTGTTTATGAACGAAAAACGCCTTATTCAAAAGCTGTCCTCAGGCCAGGCTCATTAAAGCGTCGGTCGTCCCCCCCCCCCCTTCCCCTACCCTAAGACGCATTTATAAATGTTAACTGTTTTGTATTAAAAACAGATTCGTTCTCATTTATAATTAATATTATTATAAAACTTCTATGTATAGTAAGGCATAGGTTAGGTTAGGTGTTTAGGTTCTGTTAGCGATTATTTGTATATGAAGTACATGGGTATAGAGTTGCGATTCGAACAGAGGTCGTCAGCGAAGTATTGTTCGAGAAATGTTTGAACGTCATCAGTTATGAGCCGTGTATAAACCGTTTTTCATTCATAAACACGGGGCTTGGCAGGTGCATGGAATCGCTTTTGGGTCTTTGTTTGGAGGACAGGCTGCTTTGTTGATGAGATATGAGCTGGTTATCAGCCCGTCCTCCAAAGACCCAAAAGTGATTCCATGCACCCGCCAAACCCGCTGTTTATGAATGAAAAACAGTTTACCCACGACTCACAACTGATTTCGTTCGAACACTTCCGTAACAAGTGCTTCACTGACGAATTTTGTTCGAACCACAACGCTATAAATGCTTCACCCACGTACTACAAATACAAATAATCGCCAACAGAGCCTAAACACCTAACCTAGCCTAGACTAACCTATGCCTATATATGAACAATATCCTAATATATTATAATAATTTATATTTGAGAAAATTTCCGTTTTGACTGAACAGCATGCAAAAGTTTATAAATGCGTCTGTGGGGTCCATCGCTGGATGCAATGGACTTGAGTCTAGGACGGGTTGCTATTTATACACAACTGATGGTGTTCGAACATTTCACTGACGAATACTGTTCGAATTGCAACTGTATATTGAAATGTTTCACCCATGTGTTACAAATGCAACCAGTTGTCATCAGCTAATCGACTAATAATATATGCTGAGATATAATAATGCACTATAGTTGAGAAAAGTCCTATTTCGAATGAACAGCATGCTAAAATTGATGACTATCTTTGGGGTCGGCCGCTGGATGTAATACACATAACTTGAGAACGGGTTGGAAAACTTGATTGCCGTAGCCTTTGATTGCTCTTAAACCAGTCCGTGCTTATCAACAAAGGCCAAATGTTCGTTAATCCAGCCGAAAAACCCCCTGTATTAGATTGAAAAACGGTTTACACACAACTAACAACTCATGGCGTTCAAACATGTCTGGAACAGTGCGTCGTTGACGACGTCTGTTGGAACCACAACGCTGTAGGTGCTTAACGCGCGTACAGTACTTAAAGATACAAATAATCGTCAACAGAACCTATAAACCTAACCCTTACCTACGCCTAACTATACATTATATTAATATATAAATGAGAACCAACCTATTTTTAATTCACAGTACGCTAAAAATTTGAGTGTCTTTGAGGACCGCCTCAGCTTTAATGAGCCTGGCCTGAGGACGGGTTATATAAATAATGGTCATGCTCTTTAATCTGGTCAATAAACCCCCAATTTATGAATGGAAAAAAAATACTTTCCACATGCCTTTCAACTGATTACATTCAGACCTTTTTCGAACAGTGCTTTGTTATCTTCCTGTGTTCAAAATGCACTTCTCTACATGATTCAAGCACAGCTGCATGTATAAATAATTCCCAATAGAACCAAAACACGTAACGTAAACTAGCCTAGGCTTAACTATAGAGAAAGTTACAAAATACAATATTAATATGCATTCGAGAAAATATAGTTTTTGTTTGCACACAACTTTAAAACGGATGAATGCATCTTCGGGCTCTGCCGCAGCGTGAATGTACCAGCAAAGGGCGGAGCTGGAAATCTATCGTATAAAGAGAGAATATTTGTCTGTTCGAAGTTGGAGGTCGTACGGTTGGTGCTAGCCTCACCCAAATTGGCAGAGAGACTGGTCTGGAGTATGGGATGAACATAGCCTGGTTGGGGTCGCCAAAATGCAAAAATAAACACCGTATCTGTGAACAAATCTAAAAGGGCCGTGACGAAGATTCGAACTTTCGTCCTGGAGCATCCCAGACACTGCCTTAATCGACTGAGCTACGACAGGGTAAAAGAGTTGAAACCGAAGTTCTACTGAATTTACTGGATCCCGTAGCCTCTCCGAGGCATAAACCAGGATTTTACACAACTCCCCCCTGCACCCGAGCTATGTCAATAGGCCGTTCTCCCTCTTCGCCCTTACCAGTTACATCATTAATTATGTAAGGATGATGGTGGTGGTAGTGACGGCGTTGATGGTGGTGGTGGTAGTGACGGCGTTGATGGTGGTGGTGGTAGTGACGGCGTTGATGGTGGTGGTGGTAGTGACGGGGTTGATGGTGGTGGTGGTAGTGACGGCGTTGATGGTGGTAGTGGCGTACAACCACACAACACCCGCACAACCATACAACATCTGCACTTTTACCTTAGCTTGCGCTAATTTCGGGGCTCAACGCCCCCCGGCCCAGTCGTACTGTTATCTTGAGGTTATCTTGAGATGATTTCGGGGCTTTAGTGTCCCCGCGGCCCGGTCCTCGACCAGGTCTCCACCCCCAGGAAGCAGCCCGTGATAGCTGACTAACACCCAGGTACCTATTTTACTGCTAGGTAACAGGGGCATAGGGTGAAAGAAACTCTGCCCATTGTTTCTCGCCGGCGCCCGGGATCGAACCCGGGACCACAGGATCACAAGTCCAGTGTGCTGTCCGCTCTGCCGACCGGCTCCCTGTGAGCTGGGATAAGAGGGCATGCTGTGAGCTGGGATAAGAGGGCATGCTGTGAGCTGGGATAAGAGGGCATGCTGTGAGCTGGGATAAGAGGGCATACTGTGAGCTGGGATAAGAGGGCATACTGTGAGCTGGGATAAGAGGGCGTGCTGTGAGCTGGGATAAGAGGGCATGCTGTGAGCTGGGATAAGAGGGCGTGCTGTGAGCTGGGATAAGAGGGCGTGCTGTGAGCTGGGATAAGAGGGCGTGCTGTGAGCTGGGATAAGAGGGCGTGCTGTGAGCTGGGATAAGAGGGCGTGCTGTGAGCTGGGATAAGAGGGCGTGCTGTGAGCTGGGATAAGAGGGCGTGCTGTGAGCTGGGATAAGAGGGCGTGCTGTGAGCTGGGATAAGAGGGCGTGCTGTGAGCTGGGATAAGAGGGCGTGCTGTGAGCTGGGATAAGAGGGCGTGCTGTGTGCTGGGATAAGAGGGCGTGCTGTGAGCTGGGATAAGAGGGCGTGCTGTGAGCTGGGATAAGAGGGCGTGCTGTGAGCTGGGATAAGAGGGCGTGCTGTGAGCTGGGATAAGAGGGCGTGCTGTGAGCTGGGATAAGAGGGCGTGCTGTGAGCTGGGATAAGAGGGCGTGCTGTGAGCTGGGATAAGAGGGCGTGCTGTGAGCTGGGATAAGAGGGCGTGCTGTGAGCTGGGATAAGAGGGCATGCTGTGAGCTGGGAAATGACACGAGGATGAGACCTGGGGTCTGAGGACATCGTAAGAGTTTGAATATAACATAAGTGTGAAGACATCGGGCTACCCACTAGCAACATCAAGGATCGAGCACACCATCACTACCACTATTACGACCACTACCACCACTATCATGACCACCACCACTATCATGACCACCACCACTATCATGACCACCACCACTATCATGACCACCACCACTATCATGACCACCACCACTATCACCACCACCACCACCACCACCACCACCATCACCACCACCATCACCACCACCATCACCACCACCACCACCACTATCACCACCACCACCACCACCACCACTATCACCATCACCAGGACCAGCACCACCGCCCGCCAAACACACGACGAAACTACGAGGTTGCTACAACGTCCGAACAAGTTGTAACAACCAATATAGCAAGTTGTAACAACGTTCTAATACGTCATAAAAACGGTATTCCCAGATGTAACAACTTTATTACAAGTTGTAACAAGCGGAAAATAGGGACAGTTACGGTTTGTGTTTGTAAGGAGGACCACCACCACCACCCACCACCCACCACCACCCACACCCACCACCACCCACCACCACCACCCACAACCACCACCACCCACCACCACCACCACCACCACCACCCCCCACCACCACCCCCCACCACCACCACCACCACCACCCCCCACCACCACCACCACTATACAACAGCAACAGAGGCAGCATATTGGATGCTGGCAAAGACATGAACGTCAAAATACCCGTAAATAACGACTCCGTCAAGGCAATCTACTCTGCCGAGTTTTTTCAATATTAAAATACGCAGCACCGGCCTGGAATCCGCGCCATGTGAAGCACAAAAGTTGAAGTGCGGAGATTATCGCCCTAAAGAGAGGAGATATGATCACAGCCTGCAAGATGCAATAAACGAAGTATTTTGTTTAAGATTCGCTACCTGGAACAAAAAGTTCCAAGTAGCACGGGCTATGGTGAGCCCGTAGTAGACAAAGTAGTTAAGGACAGCCTCCTCAACCAAGTCGCATAAGAGGTCGTGGAAGCTGGAAACAGAAACGAGTCGCAGAAATATAACGGGGTCCTTGTAGTATAGTCGGGTTCGTTCTCAACACACACTCGAGAATACCGGGCGGGACAGAAATGGTTGGGCACATTTCCTTTCACCTAATGCATCTGTTCACCCAGGAGCAAGTAGATGCTCAGGAGTTAGTCAGTTTGTTGTGGGGTCACATCCTGGGCGGGGTCAGTCATTCGACCTTTATGAGGGGGGGGGGGGGGGAGGACGTCGATATAAGCCTAACGTATATGAATTATTGGTACCGTGGACGAGTAGTCAACAAGGTGAATGTTTAGAAGGAAGTTGTGGCATCATCCGCCATTCGTAACTCTAAGGCCAGAGTTCACTAAAAATTTGAGTCAGAATAATTAAATTATAACGCAACAGTTATAGAACATTGCGGGGCGTTCAGAGCTTAATTAACAACCACAACAACCACCAACTACAACCACCACCAACCGTAACCACCACCACACCAACCACCACCACCACACCAACCACCACCACCACACCAACCACCACCACCAACACTAACAATGGCCAAATGCAGACGAGTCATTAAACAGACATTACAGCGGACGGTCCTCCTGCCTCGCCTTCCCTGGCAGGTTTTATCGCTGGTAGGACCTCCGTCAGTGGCTGGAGGGAGCCTCCAAGCCCTCCCCTCCGTCAGTGGCTGGAGGGAGCCTCCAAGCCCTCCCCTCCGTCAGTGGCTGGAGGGAGCCTCCAAGCCCTCCCCTCCGTCAGTGGCTGGAGGGAGCCTCCACGCCCTCCCCTCCGTCAGTGGCTGGAGGGAGCCTCCACGCCCTCCCCTCCGTCAGTGGCTGGAGGGAGCCTCCACGCCCTCCCCTCCGTCAGTGGCTGGAGGGAGCCTCCACGCCCTCCACTCCGACAGTGGCTGGAGGGAGCCTCCACGCCCTCACCTCCGTCAGTGGCTGGAGGGAGCCTCCACGCCCTCACCTCCGTCAGTGGCTGGAGGGAGCCTCCACGCCCTCACCTCCGTCAGTGGCTGGAGGGAGCCTCCACGCCCTCACCTCCGTCAGTGGCTGGAGGGAGCCTCCACGCCCTCCCCTCCGTCAGTGGCTGGAGGGAGCCTCCACGCCCTCCCCTCCGTCAGTGGTTGGAGGGAGCCTCCACGCCCTCCCCTCCGACAGTGGCTGGAGGGAGCCTCCACGCCCTCCCCTCCGTCAGTGGTTGGAGGGAGCCTCCACGCCCTCCCCTCCGACAGTGGCTGGAGGGAGCCTCTACGCCCTCACCTCCGTCTGTGGCTGGAGGGAGCCTCCACGCCCTCCACTATCCCTGTTTACGAAGTTCAGCACAAGAATTTTTACTTAACACGTACTAATGTAAACAAACAATCAAACAAAACAAGTGACAAACGTTTGTACCTCATTTCCGTTCAGGATATGACGCGAAATGTGATTTTTTTTTAATTTCCGGAAATTGACTCGTTTTGGTCCATTTGGGGGGAATTTGTGAGTAATTATCGTAAACCTGGCAGTATCATCAAAACAATATTGCCAGATCGTGAGTCCTGCGAGTTTTGTGCCGACGGGGATAACGAGGGAGGTGTGTAATGTGCCGAGAAACACACGGAGAGGCACACATAGGTGTTAACTGATAAATGTTAACTGAAAGAAAGGTAGATAGACTAATAGTCATACAGGTATTTCAGAGCGGCAGCCATATAAAGAAATACGCGAACATACAGGCGTGCAGAGATTTAGGCAGACAGGCCGATAGACAGGCAGGCAGACAGACAGACGGCGCTAATCGCTTTACCAGTAGCGAGTCCCTGGTCGTTTTCTCGCCTCGTTTGTGTTGGGTAAATGTAGTTCCAGCACCTATCAAGAGGATCACGGGGATGGCAACAGTTAGCGGTGGGGGTGGGGGGAGCGGGTTGGTGGGGGTGCTGGTTGGCGGGGGCGGGGTGGGGGTGCTGGTTGGTGGGGGCTGGGTGGCGGGTGCAGGTTGGTGGGGGCGGGGTGGCGGGTGCTGGTTGGTGGGGGCGGGGTGGCGGGTGCAGGTTGGTGGGGGCGGGGTCGGGGTGCTGGTTGGTGGGGGCGGGGTGGCGGGTGCAGGTTGGGAGGCGGTGCTTGTTGGTGAGGGCAGGGGTGGGGGTTGTGAGGGTGGGGGGTTTGACTTAGTAATTATATATATTATCCACGCTAGCTAAACTGCAGGCCATTCTGGCAGGTTTGGAGGAAGTATGTCAAGACGAAAAAGATGTTTTTGTATTCGTCGATAGCCGAGGGGCACTTGATTCCTTACAGTCGAAATCCATCTTCATGTCCATAGTTGAGGATTGTAAGAAAAGGATAAATGAGATACGTCTGAAAGGTCACAAAGTGAAATCTATGTGGACTCCATCACATGTTGGAATAGTGCTCAACGAGGTGGCGGATGACCTGGCCAAACGTGCCAGAAATAAGAAGCAAAATCAGAAATATTCAGGCAGAAGCAGGAGGGGCGAGGAGGGGTATACTGTATGAGGGAAGTATACCCATGTTTTACATGCGAGTCAAAACACCGACTTCACTTATGGTAAAAGAAGAAATGCTTGGAGTGACTACACATGCGGCTCAGGCTTGGACACAAATATGGTAACGTCTGGTAACATACTGCATGTGTAAAGGAAGAAATGTTTATCACTCAGACTGTTCGGTAATATGCTTGTTGTTTGTGGTGTGTGTCTATATATATATGAACACGTTGTGCAGGACGGGGTGAGAATAGCTTGAGCTACCTCATCCCTTTGTGTGTATTTATACCTCAATAAACTTATTTCAGTTTCAATTTCCAGATGAAATACTGATCAGAAGTCCCTCCCTCCTATAAATTATTACAAAAAACAAATGTATGTAAATGAATAATAATAAAATATTGAGCTTTAAACAGAACATCAAAACAAGTGTGGAAACATCGGTGTATATATGAATGCTACACAGTATTTATATATAGACATCCATATATGGTGAAACACATGTGAAGAACCTCTCTCACACTCACATTCCCGGACAAGAGAGAGTAAGCTTAGGTGCCAACACCCACACATCGTGTCAGCAAGGCGGACAGCCTGCCTGCTTTCCTACCTCGCACTATATTTTTCATTTCTAAACTTTCCTTTCATCTGTGACTCTCCATCCTCTTTACTCAAAAAAAAAAAACTGCCTCACGGGCTTTGTACATGGTTTATTCATATCTGCCAGCTTCACAGTAGCGTTATAGCTGCTCCCGAAGCTGTGACTGACTCACCTGTGGCTCCAACTTCTGCCTTTGCCACTCATTCTCCTGTCTCTCAACTGTAAAATGACTGCCTCTGTTCACTTTTCCTTCAATATCTCGAACGTTGCGATCATGTCGCCTCAAGTCGTCCTCTTTCTCAATCTCGTTAGTTTTAGTCTAGTTAGCCTGTTCTCGTACATCTCGTGTCTCTTATCTCGGATTCTTAACTTCTTTACCTTCTTATGAAGGTAAACGGAGACCTCCTTTCCGTCCTGTTCTTTAAAGGTAGGTTTTTTCCGTGCTGAAGCTGCATACCCTAGGACTGGTCTGACATACGCTGTGTATAATATATTTGAGCTTTCCTTGGTCAGGTTGTTGAAAATTATTCTTAAGTTTGCCAGACTGGCAATGTCACTCCTGATATTATTCTCTTTGAGAACCTCAGGTGGTGGAGGGGGTGGAGGAGAGTGGTGGAAATAGTGGGGTGGAGGGGTGGGAGAGGGTGTGAGGATGGTTTAGTAAGGGAGGTTGTAGGAGTGGTGGAGTGGAGGCGGTTGTGTGGGTGGTGGTGGAGGTTGGAGAGGCTTGTATGGTGATTAAGTCCACAATGAACCATAACAACTTTCCGAGGATGAAAGCAAAAATTATCATATGATCATACTCCAACAAAATATAAAATTTTATTTTATATATTTATTAGGATACATTTTTATCAAACATATATTAAAAATAAGCAACTTAGTAAATCATACATATACATTAATTATTTTTTAATAATTCGGGTATAAAATACGCAACATTTCGTAATACATTAATAGAAGAAAATGCAATTATAAATTACAAAAATAATTAATTATAACTAGGAAAGCATTCGCAGTTTTATGTTCATGTTAACACTTTTAGTCTGTCTCATATCTCAATGCTGTCGCTCCACAAGAACTAATAATTAGATAAAAGGCAGCAAATATGATGGGTGAATCAGACACTTTGGAGGAAAGGGAACAGATGGGACACACCAGGTGCAGTTAACACGGGGTGGAGCCCACTAAACCACGTAGTGGGGCAGGGTAAGAGTGGGGACACACCAGGTGATGAAAATATAAGGTGGAGTCCAGATACAGGGTGCAGCGGGCCAGGTACAAGGTGCAGCAGGCCAGGTACATGGTGCAGCAGGCCAGGTACAAGGTCCCTGCACCGCCACTCTCCTTGTTGTCCTCAAATATTCATATACGCAGCTATTGTTTACATTCGTCAGCTGATTGTGACGTCACGAACCCCAAAACCCTCACGCAGGTCAACACGGAAGTCGAGGTGTACCTTGAGTGTCGGCACGAAGGTGCAGGTGTACCTTGAGTGTCGGCACGAAGGTGCAGGTGTACCTTGAGTGTCGGCACGAAGGTGCAGGTGTACCTTGTGTGGAGGGAGGTGTACCTCAGGGTAGGAACAGCATCGGTCAGTTCAGCATGTTATTAACTTGTTCATCAGAATGTTCAGTATAACGTTGATGTCAGCCGAAACTGAAGCAAGTAGAGTTCAGTACTCAAATTTCCGATGGAAAGTTGCAGTGTAAACTCGCTGAGTCTGAACGCTGACTCACTCAGGCTGAAGGCTGACTCACTCAGGCTACACGCTGACTGCTTGAGTCTGCACGCTGCTAAGATGGTATAAGTATATACATATGATGGTATATAAGTATATACATATGATCGTATATATAAGTATATATTTATGATGGTCTGCAAATATATACTTATGGTATTAAGATGATATATAAATATACTTATGACATTAAGATGGTATATAAGAAAGTTACTTTTAATAATTTCTTCGTTGTTCTCAAGTCTTTAAAATTAGTCGACATTCAATTGTGTTGTGAACGCTGTATATCAATATTTACACAGTTCTTGTGTTTCAGTAAGGAAATTAGCAAACTTAAACATTCACACTGCAAATGGTGAAGAAAAATCGGAGGAGGTAGCGTAAAATCTTCTGGAAAAGGAGGACTGGTTTGTCTCGGAATAAGGAAAAAAAAAAGAGCTCAAAGCTGACGGACATATTGAAATTCAGCGCCTGCCGAGTCTCCTGAACCCGAGCGTCAAGGAAGCAAAATATTAAATTCAAGACATGACAACTGCAAGTTTCCAAGTTGATCAGCAGCAGTCTGTGACAAGTATCGATATACGAAACAAAAGTGGTCGCGTGTGAGAGTAATCTCTACCTATAGGAGAGAATGTCTGTCTGTTTCTCTGTCCAGAGTTGGAGGCCAGACGCTTGGGGCTAGCCTCACTCAAATTTGCAAGGGGAACGGTCTGGGGTAAGGGACGAACATCGACTGATCCAAGTAGATCTAAGGTAAATTTTTTAAGAAATATTAGCACATATATGCATCCCCAGGTTATTTTCATAGGTAAGTGTGAAATATATGACGTGATTTCCGTGGAGATTCATGTGATAGTAAAACATTTTCTGGGAGCCTTCCAGTTGTTTCGGTACTGCTTAATAATACATTTTCTGAGAGAAGGCTGAGAGGGTGGAAGCAAGGGAAGGGAGACGAAGGGGCCAAGGGGGAGATGGGTGGAATGGGAAACGGTGGAAAGAGGGGGAAAGAGACGAAGGAAAATGGGAAGGAAGAGTGGAGGACGAGTGGAGGACGAGGAGATGGGGTGAAGAGTGGGAGACAGGTGGGGAAAATACCTGGGAGCAGCCGGGTTCCCCTTCCATGTATATAGGTGCACAGTGCACCACCACACTCCAGCAGTCACCCACTGCACCATAAGACCAGGTGCACAGTGCACCACCACACTCCAGCAGTCACCCACTGCACCATAAGACCAGGTGCACAGTGCACCACCACACACCAGCAGTCACCCACTGCACCATAAGACCAGGTGCACAGTGCACCACCACACTCCAGCAGTCACCCACAGCACCATAAGACCAGGTGCACAGTGCACCACCACATTCCAGCAGTCATCCACAGCCCCATAAGACCAGGTGCACAGTGCACCAAAACACTCCAGCAGTCACCCACAGCCCCATAAGACCAGGTGCACAGTGCACCACCACACTCCAGCAGTCACCCACAGCACCATAAGACCAGGTGCACAGTGCACCACCACACTCCAGCAGTCACCCACTGCACCATAAGACCAGGTGCACAGTGCACCACCACACACCAGCAGTCACCCACAGCACCATAAGACCAGGTGCACAGTGCACCACCACACTCCAGCAGTCATCCACAGCCCCATAAGACCAGGTGCACTGTGCACCAAAACACTCCAGCAGTCACCCACAGCCCCATAAGACCAGGTGCACAGTGCACCACCACACACCAGCAGTCATCCACAGCCCCATAAGACCAGGTGCACAGTGCACCACCACACTCCAGCAGTCACCCACAGCCCCATAAGACCAGGTGCACAGTGCACCACCACACTCCAGCAGTCATCCACAGCCCCATAAGACCAGGTGCACAGTGCACCACCACACTCCAGCAGTCATCCACAGCACCATTCTGGGCTCCTGACAGCTGGGTGGACAGCGCTTCGGATTCGTAGTCCTGAGGTTCCGGGTTCGATTCCCGGTGGAGGCTGAGACAAATGGGCAAAATGTTTTTCACCCTGATGCTCCCGTTACCTAGCAGTAAATAGGTACCTGGGAGTTAGACAGCTGCTACGGGAAAGAACTTTTTTTAGTGCAGAGTAGTTAACAAATGGAATGCACTAGGCAGTGATGTGGCAGATTCCATACACAGCTTTAAATGTAGATATAATAGAGCCCAATAGGCTCAGGAACCTGTACACGGGTTGATTGACAGTTGAGAGGCTTGACCAAAGAGCCGAAGCTCAGTCCCCGCAAGCACAACTAGGTGAGTACCTACCTTGGGGTACGTACTGGTATGGGGCCAGTGCTTCCCCATATCACCAACCGGTATCCACGGATGCTGAGTTTCTTTTCCCCCTACCACAGACGTGGCTTTACATTGACAATGCTAACCAGCATATATACATTTTCTTGTAGCCTCCATGGACAGGGTTGGAGATCTGCCGAATATATAGTTCAGTGATTTATTGAACAATCAACCACAGAAGGTAATTGTAAGGCTTTTAAAATGCTAATCTAATCTACATTAACCACTAGACCATATGACTACAAAAATCTTGGTAGTTGTGAGACTATTTATCCAGGATCCGAGAGCGCTCGGTGGTCAACTCAGACATAGATATTTAATCGAATCACCTCACTTGGTGGGGCCACGTGAGCAACACAAATGTGAACAAGCTTGAATGGTCCCCAAACCAATAAATCTTGAATAAAGTCGGATCTTGCTGTCAGATCTTGGATATATAGTCTCACAACTACCAAGATTTTTGTACAGTCATATGGTCTAGTGGTTAAGTGTTATGATCTCAGCCTGCAGGAGAAACGAGTCTCCCCTTGAGAGTTATTCTGCCAGGCCTGAACTAAGAGGTTAAGGAGATATAGACCTGGATATTTGTATAGTAAACACTAGACTGAATTTGACATAGTTTGCATGTATGGACAGTGAATAAAGAATATAAATAAATGACTGGTCATGAATTGTGGAGAATTGGACCTCCACATAGTGAGGAATTGGGCCTCAAACTATGTGAGGAGGAGCAGTAAAGTGAAGTTTCACATGCTTCTGTGGAATCGGTGGTGGAGTACCACCGATTCCAAGGAGTCCAAGGGAAACTTCATGGTGCAGCAGCCTGGAAGAGTTGTAGAGGATCCTGGTAGACCAACCTGGAAGAACCTGATGTCAGGATAGTGAACTCCCAGATGTGGAAAGGAAGTTCTTATTGACTACTTGTAGGGAGTTGGTAGAGTGCTTGAGTTTCATTAGCGTGCAAGACGCAGTGAAAGGTGGGTGATTGGTTATCATTTTTGTGCCAAGAAATACTTATACTGAAATTTATAGTGTTACAGCTATAGGCTGGATTATCTGCAGAGATAAATATATTCTAGGGCTGATAGTGCCATATTTGTTTTACAAGGTTTAACTCACTTGGTGAGATTGGTAGCATAAGTGGCAAGCCAGGAGTTGGGCTACCACTCGGTATCAGCAACTGATAGTCCGGATGGTATTGGTTTGCAACCAGGTTATAATATCATAAGGTGTTGAAGTTTATATACTTAAATACTGTATGTGAGTGCTATATATATGTTCTGTGTTATTGTTTGTGATGAACAGGTGTTTGCTCTTGTCCTAGTGAGGCTTCCCAGGAAGTAAAAGAGAGAGAGAGAGAGAGAGAAAAGCACCACAGTTGTGGACAGGGTAGAACAGAATAATAATTCAGAAAAGGGGATTGAGATGATCATACCAACCAAGGAGAGTGTGGGGAGTCACGGCGGCTCAAGTGGGTGTGTGCACATGACAACGAGGCTAGTGTTGGAGCCGCATCCCCTAAATGTGTGACGCTGAGCCCCTCTCCAAAAGCAAGAAGCGTATAGGGTGACCTCCTGGTCTAAGTATAAGCACTCTACAGAGGTATTGGTGGGTTGTCTGGAAGAGACAATCCATCGACCCACATCATCATAATATTAAGGTACCAAGTACGCCAAGGTGCATAGCGTTCCTGGCTATCTGGGTTCGAATCCTTCTGGGGTGTGGAGTTTTTAGTTATATATATGTGTGTGTGTGTGTGTGTGTGTGTGTGTGTGTAAATATGTATGTATGTGTAAAAAGTATATGTGGAAGCTGGTCAGAATTATATTTCAGCTTTGTAAATGCACATTAATGACAGAAAATAAGACATCGAACACTTTATTTAGGGCAGGCGTAACTTTGTGTATCTATTTTTATGTCTGTAAGTTAGATTAGCATATTAAAAGCACTATAATCACCTTCTGTGGTTGATTATTCAACAAATCCCTGGACTGTATGTTTAACATCTCTCACCCTGTCCATGGAGGACAGAAGAAAATATATATATGCTGGTTAGCATTGTAAATGTGTGGCCACGTCTGTGGTAGAAAATAATGATGATAATACAAATCTTTCCTCTGGATCAACGAGGACCATTGAACAGCTGTATGCTCAAAGTCGAATTCATCAGGATGTTGATTACTGGAGTCAGCCCCTGAATGAACACAGTCTCAAGTATACGAAGCTCCCTACGATCGTTGGTGTGTGTGATTATTTTCGTATCTGTCACTGTGTCTTGGCGATTCAGGATGGTGTTGTGGTATTGAGAATGATGTTGCTTAATACCTCCGTCTAACAAATAAAGTGTAAGACGTCTACTCAATGTATTCGTGGTATGTCCAATGTAACATATAATTCGGAGAGCACAATCTCCAGAGCTGCATTTGTAATGATACACAACATTGGTACACCTCAGTTTGTCACAGGAGGCAGAGATGTTATTTGTCATAATGAGGGGAAGATGTTCGAGGGTTGTTACAATAAGTCACAGGACGAATCTTTGTTTTCACTGCAAGGCTTGCAATTCCTGTCAATTATATCCTTCGGTTTCTTCACGTAGGGGCTTCAGGTTGAGGGAGCCGGTGGTTGAGCGGACAGAACACTGGACGCGTGATCTTGTGGTCCCGGGTTCGATCCCGGGCGCCGGTAAGAAACAATGGGCAGAGTTTTTCACCCTGATGCCCCTGTTACCTAGCAGTAAATACGTACCTGGGAGTTAGCTGTCACGGGCTGCTTCCTGGGGGTGGAGGCCTGGTCGAGGACCGGGCCGCGGGGACACTAAAGCCCCGAAATCATCTCGCCTAGTCTCATTCGCATAACTTTACATTTGCTCGTGTTGAACTCCAGTAGCAATTTCTGACTCTCTGCAACCTATTAAAGTCCTCTTGGAGGATCCTACTACCCTCATCTGTCACAACTCTTCTCATCAACTTTGCGTCATCCGCGAACATCGACATGTAGGACACTACGCCTGTAAACATGTCGTTAACATGTATTAGAAATAGAATTGGTTCCAGCACTGATCCTTGAGACACTCCACTCGTTACTGTTCGCCAGTCCGACTTCTCGCCCCTTACCGTAACTCTTTGGCTCCTTCCTGTTAGGTAGTTCCTTATCCATGCTAGGGCCTTTCTTCCCACCCCTGCCTGCTTCTCGAGTTTGAATAGCAGTCTCATGTGCGGTACTGTATCAAAGGCTTTTTTGGCAGTCCAGAAATATGCAGTCTGCCCAACCTCTGTCCAATCTTATCCTTGTTATTTTATCACAGAATTCCAAAAGATTTGTTAGGCAAGATTTCCCTTTCCACAACCCATGTTAACGTTAGGTTTGTAAACAAACTTCATCTAGGTGTGCAACCAGTCTTAGTCTAATTATTCTTTCAAGTATTTTACAGGGGATGCTTGTCAGTGATACAGGTCTATAGTTAAGTGCCTCCTTCCTCCCTATCACCTTTCTTGAAAATCGGTACATTTGCCCTCTTCCAGCAATTGGGCAATTCTCCCGACATTTAACAGTAATTCATTAAAGATTCTTCCCAGAGGCTCGCTGAGGGCCTGCGCTGCCTCTTTTAGTATCCACGGTGATACTTTGTCTGGTCCAACCATTTTAGTTGCATCCAGTGTTGTCAACTGTTTCTTTACTTCTGCTGTCACCTCTATATCTGATAGTCTTTCATCTAGGGTAATCTCTCTTAACACTGGGAGCTGCTCATACTCGGTTGTGAACACTCCATGGAAACTGGCATTCAGTGCCTCAGATTTCCTTGTCACTTTCAGTATATGCCCCCTCTGTTTTCCTTAGTCTTGTCACTTGGTCGTTCACCGACATTTTTCTTCGTTTATGGCTGTGTAGTAATTTAGGTTGTTTTTTCGTTTTGATCGCAATATCATTCTCATAATTTCTTTCTAATGCTCTTCTTATGTTAATGTAATAGTTCCTAGCTCTGTTGCATCTGATCCTGTTGTCCTTTGTCCTTTGTCTTCTGTACTTCTTCCACTCCCTCCTGCTTCTCACCTTTGCTTCCTGACACTGTCTATTAAACCATGGGTTATTGTATTCCCTCCTACTTTTGTCCTTTACTGTTGGTATAAATCTCTTTTCGGCCTCCTGGCATTTCCGTATGACTAGGTCCATCATATCTTGGACTGTTTTTCCTCTAAATTCTTCCTCCCACTGCATTTCTCCCAGTTCCTGATCCTCCTTTAGTCCCCTTTCTTGTAGTCAACTCTCCTCTCCCAGATCTCTTGTCCCTTGGTCACAAGTTTGAATTCCATCATGTAGTCAAAGACTAGGACACAATAGTCACTGGCCCCTAGAGGTATTTCATGTTACAAATTCTCAATGTCTTTTAGGTTATCAGGTCTAATAGGCTCGGTGCATCTCCTCCTCTCCCTTGTGTCTTCCTTCACATGTTGTGTTAGGAAATTCCTGTCTATAACATCTACTAACTTTGCTCCCCACGTTTCGTCCCCTCCATGGGGATTCCTCGATTCCCAGTTTCTCTCTCCATGATTTAGGTTCCCCATGACCAGCAGTTTCGCTCTCATTCTGTGAGCTAATGTTGCTGCCTTCTGCAGTTCATCTATGCATGCCTTGTTGTTGTTGTCATACTCTTGCCTGGGTCTTGTACTATTTGGTGGGGGATTGTAGATTACCAAGATCAGTCTTCATTCCATCTGCTGTCTGAGTTCCATGTATGGAGCTTGGACTCTCACTGGTAACCCGATTTCTCAGGTCTTCAAACTTCCATTTCCGCTTTATTAGGAGTGCCATTCCCGGCAGGGAGCCGGTCGGCCGAGCGGACAGCACGCGGGACTTGTGATCCTGTGGTCCTGGGTTCGATCCCAGGCGCCGGCGAGAAACAATGGGCAGAGTTTCTTTCACCCTATGCCCCTGTTACCTAGCAGTAAAATAGGTACCTGGGTGTTAGTCAGCTGTCATGGGCTGCTTCCTGGGGGTGGAGGCCTGGTCGAGGACCGGGCCGCGGGGACATTAAAGCCCCGAAATCATCTCAAGATAACCTCAAGATAACCCCCTCCCTGTCTCTGTGTCCTCTTTTCTTATCACCTGGTACCCTTCTGGAAAGATTGCATCCGAGATCATGCCATTTATTTTAGTTTACACTGTTGCAACTGTGTGTGTGTGTGTGTGTGTGTGTTCTCGTCTAAATGTGCTTGCCGGGTCGAGCTAGGTTCCTAGCCTCGCCTTCCAAACATTCTTAGATTAATACAATGACTCATTTCTCACCCTTCTATCATATCTAGATTTATAATTTTGAATTAAATTAGCTGCAAGGACTTCTACGTCTAATCTATTCCATTCATTTACAGTTCTAATACTCAAAGTTTTTATTGATGCCTCTGTGACTCATTTGCATCTGTAGTTCCATCTAAAACCTCTTTTTCTGTTTCTAGTTTTGAGCAACGCTACTTTGGCAATTTCTCTTACTCTTATATGTTATCATATTCCCTACTGTTTCATTTCCTCTACTGTGGTAAGGACCAGTTCTTTGTCTCTCCTTCAGTAACTTGGATAAAGGGACTTTTCAGGCCTATATAAGCGAAGTTGGGACCCACACTTCAGTATGCATCCCCAGCATGAAACCCTTCGACTGAAAAAGGAAATAGAAAACCTAGAAAAGGTCCATATATAAGCAACGATGCTCGGTCCTAACCCTAAATAACTAAGCTTGAAGGATACATGAACGTTGGCCGGTATGCCATATGCAGCTGTGGTTTTTCTACAAATGTGGACTTCTGGGACCTGATTTGGAGGTTATCCCCACTCCCTGGTCTTTGTTCTTGTCTGATTGAAGAATATCTTTCCTCTATCCTATACTGCTGCACTAGTCTTGGCACTCCTGTTCCTATCCTCCATAACTATTTGCATTTAGGGGGGGGGGTTAAATTCTAGCAACCATTTATCAAACCACTTGGAATGTGTCCAAATTCTTTTGCAATGCCTCACAATCTATCCCTGACCTGATTCTTCTTACTACTTTTGCATCATCTGCAAACATAAATATGAAGGAGCCAATTTCCTTTTATCAGGTCATTTGACATTAGCAACGGTATGGGCCATCGAACCGACCCTTGTGGTACTCCACTCGAAACCTCTCTTCATGCTGATGTGTCTTCCCTCTCTTATAACCCTTTGCTTCCTTCTTGAGAGATACTCTCTAACCTACCTTAGGACTCTTCAAGATACACCAGCCTGCTTCTCTAGTTTGAGTACTCTCAAAGTCTTTCATGCAGGACCGTTTCACATGCCTTCTGACAGTCGAGGAATATGCAGTCTGTCCATCCCTCTCTTTTGTTTGATTTTTGTCATCTTTTTGTAGAACTAGCAAGTTTGTCGAGCAGGATTTTTCTTTAATATAACCATGCTTGTGCCTTGAGACAAAATTGGTTTGTTGTAAGGGTTCTTCTAGCCTGCTTCGGACCAGTGTCTCTAGCAACTTGCAGGGGATACTTGTTAATGATACGGGCCAGAACCTTAACTGCATGTTCTCACCTTGTGCCTTCCGGATTGAGCTCTTAACTTCTGGAACCCGCTTTTCTATCCGCTGGTTGACTGTTGCATTGACTCCTGATCTATTTCCATATCATACCTGCTTTTAAAGCCGTGATTTGAATTTGCCTCTACAACCTGCTCCTGTAGGTCATTCTACTTGCTACGCTTACGGTAAAAGAAACGTTCCAACAACTCTGACACATCAGAGTATGAAGTTTCCTTCCATACCCCCTTGTTCTATTAGTATTCATTTTAAACATTTCCTCATAGTCATAGAATTCTGTCTAATTCACCTGAGAGCCCTAGCTCTTATTCCATTGTGAACATTTCCTCTTTTTTACACACTGTCAATCCCCATAAAATTTTTATGCGTCTCTATTATGTCTTTCCCTCCCCCCCCCCCCCCTCTCTCTCTCATCTTTTCTAGCATCGTTAGGCTAGAAAATTTGTATGAGCATATAAATAGAAAATTACGTTTGTATGAGCCCCCAAAGTTACGTTTGTGTCATGTCCACTCTCAGATTTTGTTTTGTTATATAGAAAGGCAGTTTCCGTTTACTGTCGTTTTGGTGTCCTTTTACCTGCTACCATTTCCTTGCATTTGCTGGTGTTGAAATCTAGTAACAATTTCTCGAACCAGCTCTGCAGCTTGTTTACTTCATCTTGGAGACTTACAATCTTCATCTGTCTCAACTATTGTCATTATTATTGCATAATCTACAAACACTGACTTATGGGACTCAACTGCTGTAGATAGGTCATTTACACAAGTGAGAAATAGTGTGGACCGCAGCACACATCCTTGAGGTACTCCACTCGTTACTGCTCATCAGTCCTACTTCTTGCCCTGGCTCCTGTCTTTTAGGTAATTCCTCATCCATATCCGTGCTCTTCCACTTACTCCTGCCTGCCTCTCGAAGTTATGTAGTAATCTCCTGTGAGGAGATTACTTGAGGGACTATGTCAAAGGGTTTTTGGCAGTCAAGACATTCTCAATCTAGCCAACCTTCTTTGTCCTGGTCCAGTAGCTTTAGTTTCGTCCAGTGATGCTATTTGTTTCTTACTTCCCGGTGTTGCCTCAATATACAAGTCTCTCATCTTGGGTTACCTTTTCTAGAACTGGAAGCTGTTCAGTCTCAGTTGTGAAGCTGGCATTAAGTTCCTTACAAATTTCTTTATCATGTCCTGTATATCTCCACTTTTTCGTTCACTGTCATAATCTTTCGTATGAGTATTTAGGAGTTTTTGTTTTTTCTTAGCTTTAAAAAAATATAATTTTGTTTCTTTCAGATATTCTTATATTTATATATATTCTATTCTGGTCCTGTGCATCTATTCCGGTTTTCTTCCACTCCCTCTTGCTTTTCATTTTTGCTTCTGTGCATCATTTGCTGAAACATGGTAACTAGAGTCCTTCCTACTCTTGTCCCTTGTCCACATGAAACTCTTCAGTCTGCATATCAACTTTATTTGATTCATTATTTCTTGGACTGCCTTATCTCTGTATAAACCTCAACCTTGGACCTCTGTATAAACATCAGAGGTCCGCGGTTGTTCAACGTCCTCCCAGCAAGCATAAGAAATATTGCCGGAACAACCGTGGACATCTTCAAGAGGAAACTAGATTTATTCCTCCAAGGAGTGCCGGACCAACCGGGCTGTGGTGGGTATGTGGGCCTGCGGGCCGCCCCAAGCAACAGCCTAGTGGACCAAACTCTCACAAGTCAAGCCTGGCCTCGGGCCGGGCTTGGGGAGTAGAAGAACTCCCAGAACCCCATCAACCAGGTATCAACCAGGTATCTCTAAATTCTTCCTTTGTACATTTTCCAGATGCTCTCTTACTCTTCCTATAATCACCTTTTGCTATAGTTTCCTTTCCCAAACCCCTTGTCTCATGGGCTTAGTTTTAAGTTCGATCAAATATAGTCAAATGCCAGGAAACACTTGTGGGAACCGACCTGTGAGATTTATATTTATTTAATTTATATGAATTTATATTTACGTTAATTTATATACTTCGATAGCAATTTGTATAATAATAAGTGGACTGTATTTCTGCAATAATCTCATAATCTCACAAATCGATCCTCTACACATTAGGGGGGTTTATATTAATTTATATACATGCAGCCAATCAAACTACAGTAATAGACTACATACATTGAAGAGGTTCCTTATCTTATAGTACAGCTGACCTTAATTCACCAGGTATAACCAGGATGTAGACACCACATTTTCCCTCTTTGAGGTAGCTTCCATCACCCTGGTAACTGATGCACAAAGCATGCTTCCTCGTCTTGACCTGTCAAAAGGGCGCTAGCTGTAAAGCCAGATTCCTATATATGACAAGCTATATCAGAGAAAACACTGTACATGGAACCTTAAAGACCTGGCTTAATTACCTTTAGTATGAGGCGATCTGGCGCTCTAACCGGGTCACCCTATCCAATGACATTAATGGCCACTAATGATAGATAAATGGGTTTCGGTAGAACACTTAACTTGAATTTGTTGACAGCGTGTGATAATGGTACACCTTTGGTTTCCATAACACTTCGTCCAAGTAAAATTAACAGGAGCCGTATTTGCTCCCGTGAGCCTCTGTGGTCTTAGTATCAACAATGGCAGCCCCTCCTTCCTCACTCCTGACGCCTGGCTTACATTGTCCAGATGACAGAAAGTGATAGAAGGGTCACATTTACTCTACTTTAATATTGATAATTAAGTTAATTTATATGAGATGTTTTTATGATGGTAAAGTCCAAAGACTAATGTATTTAAGAATAATTCCCAGCAGAATAGCTGGTGAATTTATAATAGTATGTGGTGATGATATCCCGTTTTCTATAGACGGTAATTCCACTACAAGTTACGTTTTCTATGGGTAACTTGTTTATACAATACAGCAATTATTATCTGTCTATGTTATATTAAATGGTGTCGGATTTTCCGACAACACTGATCACTACTGCCTAGTGATATTTCGTGTTCCAAGTTCTCGATTTATTTCTCATTGTGGGTGATGATCAAGTCCAGTAGACTTGGTGTATCTCCTGTTTATGTTGTCATCCTTTACATGATGTGTTAACAACTTACTTTCCATAACTTCCAGTAATTTGGCGCCCCTCGTTTCTTCCTAGCCATTGAGACTCCTCAATTCCCAGTTAATTACTATGTGACTTAGATTCCCCGCGACTAGCGGCTTGGCTCCTAATCTGTGTGTTGCTCTCCAGTTCACCTGTGCATGCTTTGTTGTTATCGTATTCCTGTGTGGGTAGTCTGTTGTTTGCTGAGGAAGGGGGGGGGGGGAGGGATCAGTGTGTGCGTGTGGATAGAGGATACCTGATCAACCAGGCTGTGATTCATGCGTCAGGCTGCGAGCAGCCGCATCCAACAGCCTGGTTGACTAGTCCATCAACCAGGAGGCCTGGCCGAGGACCGGGCCTCGGGGACGCTAAGCCCCGAAGTCGTCGCAAGATAAGGTGTGCGTAGAGAAGGACCTAAGAAGGGGGTGTAGCGACAAGCACCACACCTAACAACCAACGAATGGTGCCAAGAAGCACACTTTGCTCCTCCACTTTTGGCTACAAATGTCTCTCAACATGACAAGGTCTCATGTTTTTATAAGCCCTTGCCAAGTGCTTCAGGTCGTGTCTTTGTTTGAGCTGGGCAATTAGTTGTCCCGAGTGCGTTTGTCTTGTTCTTGAGCGATGTTGACATGGACACTGCAATTTAACAACGGCTCTGTAATATCACAATAAAAACACAGCATTTCCAAGCTTAATGAACGCCAGAGGTAAACACATTAACTACAGCTCCTCGTTAGTCTCTCGTCCACCTCACTCTACAAATATCTTAATACAATTTCAACGTGCAGTTTAATTCCATAATAAAATATCGTTATGTGTATCATATATATATTCTATTATGATTATTATTAGTACTCGTTGTAGTCGTATTTATATAATAATTATGCAATTGGTGTTATTTTATACCTAGTTGTGTTTTTAATGCAAGTTTAGTCTGACCTTTGACCTGGCCATTTATATGGTTCTTCTCCTGACCATTTATATGGTTCTTCTCCTGGCCATTTATATGGTTCTTCTCCTGGCCATTCATATGGTTCTTCGCCTGACCATTTATATGGTTCTTTGCCTGACCATTTATATGGTTCTTTGCCTGACCATTTATTTGGTTCTTCTGACCATTTATATGGTTCTTCTGACCATTTATATGGTTCTTCTGACCATTTATATGGTTCTTCTGACCATTTATATGGTTCTTCTGACCATTTATATGGTTCTTCTGACCATTTATATGGTTCTTCTGACCATTTATATGGTTCTTCTCCTGACCATTTATATGGTTCTTCTCCTGGCCATTTATATGGTTCTTCGCCTGACCATTTATATGGTTCTTTGCCTGACCATTTATTTGGTTCTTCGCCTGACCATTCATATGGCTCTTCGCCTGACCATTTATATGGTTCTTCTCCTGACCATTTATATGGTTCTCCTGACCATTTATATGGTTCTTCTGATCATTTAAATGGTTCCTCTGACCATTTATATGGTTCTTCTCCTGACCATTTATATGGTTCTTCTGATCATTTATATGGTTCCTCTGACCATTTATATGGTTCTCCTGACCATTTATATGGTATCTTCAAACCAAATTCACCTACAGATAGTATTAACATTAGTCTTAAGAATGAAAGTAAGTTCCTTGACCTATACATAGACAAGAGACTAAACTTCAGCACCCACTTAAAAACACAGCCAGAAAAGTCTCAACAAATGCAGTCGTAATCTCTAAAATCAGATACTGTGTTCCTCACTCTGCTCTCCTCTCATTATACTACTCGCTAAACTATCCCTGACTGAGGTCTGACAGCTGAGTAGACAGCGCTTCAGATTCGTAGTCCTGAGGTTCCGGGTTCGATCGCCGGCGGAGGCGGAAACAAATGGGCAGAGTTTCTTTCACCTCGTGATGCCCCTGTTACCTAGCAGTAAATAGGCACCTGGGAGTTAGACAGCTGCTACGGGCTGCTTCCTGGGGATGTTTAACAAAAAGGTCTGGTCGTGGACCGGGCCGCGGGGACACTAAGCCCCGAAATCATCACAAGATAACCTCAAGATAGATCCCTATCTTTCATCCGGCATCTGTGCATGGGGTTCATCCACTGCAAATTACCTTAACTCCATCATCACAAAGGGAAAACTCTATCAGAACAAAAACAAACTCTGTTTTCAGACAACTACTTTTACGTGTGAAGTTAAGGAAGGACCTGTCCGTAACACTATGCGTGTTAGTGACTTTCGTGTTAGTGAAGAATGTGAGAACGTCTGTGTTATGGACTCTCGCAACCCATTGTACCTTCTTGTATATAACTAAATAAATATAGATAATAAATAAAATAAATGGTTCTTCACATGCCCTATCACCTGACCTTTCATCTAACCCTTCACCTGGCCCTTTAGCTGACCCTTCACCTGGCCCTTTAGCTGACCCTTTAGCTGGTCCTTCACCTGGCCCTTTAGCTGACCCTTCACCTGACCTTTCATCTAACCCTTCACCTGGCCCTTTAGCTGACCCTTCACCTGGCCCTTTAGCTGACCCTTCACCTGGCCCTTTAGCTGACCCTTTAGCTGGTCCTTCACCTGGCCCTTTAGCTGACCCTTCACCTGACCTTTCATCTAACCCTTCACCTGGCCCTTTAGCTGGCCCTTCACCTGGCCCTTTAGCTGACCCTTCACCTGGCCCTTTAGATGAACCCTTCACCTGGCCCTTTAGCTGGCCCTTCACCTGGCCCTTTAGCTGGCCTTTCACCTGGCCCTTTAGCTGGCCCTTTAGCTGACCCTTCACCTGGCCCTTTAGATGAACCCTTCACCTGGCCCTTTAGCTGACCCTTCACCTGGCCCTTTAGCTGACCCTTCACCTGGCCCTTTAGCTGGCCCTTTAGCTGACCCTTCGCCTGGCCCTTTAGCTGACCCTTCACCTGGCCCTTTAGCTGACCCTTCACCTGGCCCTTTAGCTGACCCTTTACCTGGCCCTTTAGATGATCCTTCACCTGGCCCTTTAGATGATCCTTCACCTGGCCCTTTAGATGACCCTTCACCTGGCCCTTTAGATGACCCTTCACCTGGCCCTTTAGCTGACCCTTCACCTGGCCCTTTAGCTGACCCTTCACCTGGCCCTTTAGCTGACCCTTCACCTGGCCCTTTAGCTGACCCTTCACCTGGCCCTTTAGCTGACCCTTCACCTGGCCCTTTAGCTGACCCTTTAGCTGACCCTTTAGCTGGCCTTTCACCTGGCCCTTTAGCTGACCCTTCACCTGGCCCTTTAGCTGGCCCTTCACCTGGCCCTTTAGCTGACCCTTCACCTGGCCCTTTAGCTGACCCTTCACCTGGCCCTTTAGCTGACCCTTCACCTGGCCCTTTAGATGACCCTTCACCTGGCCCTTTAGATGACCCTTCACCTGGCCCTTTAGCTGGCCCTTTAGCTGACCCTTTAGCTGACCCTTCACCTGGCCCTTTAGCTGACCCTTTAGCTGACCCTTCACCTGGCCCTTTAGATGACCCTTCACCTGGCCCTTTAGCTGACCCTTCACCTGGCCCTTTAGATGACCCTTCACCTGGCCCTTTAGCTGACCCTTTAGCTGACCCTTCACCTGGCCCTTTAGATGACCCTTCACCTGGCCCTTTAGATGACCCTTTAGCTGACCCTTTAGCTGGCCCTTCACCTGGCCCTTTAGCTGACCCTTCACCTGGCCCTTTAGCTGGCCCTTCACCTGGCCCTTTAGCTGACCCTTCACCTGGCCCTTTAGCTAGGGGGGCCCCTTCAGGTGAAGGGCCACACTTCACCTGACAGAGGGAACAAGAGGGTGGGGGGGGGGGAGAGGGGGGGGGAACAAAATGGGGGTGTGGGGAGTGTGTCCAGGCAGTGGTGGGATGTTACTTCAAGTGTTCACAGGTGTATGCCGTGTGTGAGAGGGGGAGGGAGGGGAGGGAGAGGGGGAGGGAGGGAGAGGGGGAGGGAGGGAGAGGGGGAGGGAGGGAGAGGGGGAGGGAGGGAGAGGGAGAGGGGGAGGGAGGGAGAGGGGGAGGGGGAGGGAGGGAGGGAGGGGGAGGGGGAGAGAGAGAGAGAGGGAGAGGGGGAGGGAGGGAGGGAGGGAGGTAGGGGGGGGGGGAAGAGACGTGTCAGGTCAAAGGTTTCAGAGCTTATAGTGTACGAAAAATATTCTGCAGAAGGCCTTCCCCCTCCCCTCCCACACTTTACCTTCCCCCTCCCACACTTTACCTTCCCCCTCCCACACTTTACCTTCCCCCTCCCACACTTTACCTTCCCCCTCCCACACTTTACCTTCCCCCTCCCACACTTTACCTTCCCCCTCCCACACTTTACCCTCCCCCTCCCACACTTTACCCTCCCCCTCCCACACTTTACCCTCCCCCTCCCACACTTTACCCTCCCCCTCCCACACTTTACCCTCCCCCTCCCACACTTTACCCCTCCCACACTTTACTAGAGGTATAAAACAGCCATAGAGTTAGTTAGGAGCAAGGGAGGAATCCCGATCATATGTGGCATTCTTCCAAGAAAGGGAGTGGGAAATGAATGGATATCGAGGGCACTTGGTGTCAATTGCCGGCTGGAAAGATATTGCAAATCAAATGCAATATCTTTCATAGACAACTGGGAACACTTCTATGGAAGAAATGAAATGTATGCTCGTGATGGGGTGCATCTATCGAGAGCTGGGGTTGTTGCTGTTGCGAACTCGCTAGAAGAAGTGGTTAGAGGTGTTTGTTTGGGTTTAAACTGTTAGTAGATAGAGGTATGGGAATTGATTTGGAGGAAGGAGGTAATAAAAGTATGTGTTTGTGGGAGAAAGGAATTGGCAAAACGATCAGGGAAAGAGAAGGTCCGCAAAATAACAATTCACTTAGGGTATATTACACTAACAGTAGAAGTCTAAGAAATAAAATTAACGAATTAAATGCTCTTGTCTGCACAGAAAAAATAGATATTATTGCACTTACCGAAACGTGGATGAATGTAGAAAATAGAGAACTATTAGCTGAATATCAAATATATAACTTATATAACTTATTTAAGAATATTCTAAACAAAGCACAGGAACGTAGTATACCATACAAATTGAATAGATCGTATACTAATGACCCAAAGTGGATAACAAAGAATTTGAAGAACCTTATAGGTAAAAAGAGAGCTTGGTACAAAAGGATTAAAAATGGGGAGGTCACTTTAGAACAGGAATTCGTACAACTGGTTAGAAATGTTAAAAAAGAGATAAGGAAAGCAAAAAGAAACTATGAAGTTCGCATAGCAGGGCAAGCAAAGACAAATCCTAAAGAACATAAGAACATAAGAACAAAGGTAACTGCAGAAGGCCTATTGGCCCATACGAGGCAGCTCCTATTCTATAACCACCCAATCCCACTCATATACTTGTCCAACCCGTGCTTGAAACAATCGAGGGACCCCACCTCCACAATGTTACGCGGCAATTGGTTCCACAAATCAACAACCCTGTTACTGAACCAGTATTTACCCAAGTCTTTCCTAAATCTAAACTTATCCAATTTATATCCATTGTTTCGTGTTCTGTCCTGTGTTGATACTTTTAATACCCTATTAATATCCCCCCGGTTATGTCCATTCATCCACTTGTAAACCTCTATCATGTCACCCCTAACTCTTCGCCTTTCCAGTGAATGCAACTTAAGCTTTGTTAATCTTTCTTCATATGAAAGATTTCTAATTTGGGGAATTAACTTAGTCATCCTACGCTGGACACGTTCAAGTGAATTTATATCCATTCTATAATATGGCGACCAAAACTGAACTGCATAATCTAAATGGGGCCTAACTAGAGCAAGATATAGCTTGAGAACCACACCAGGTGTCTTGTTACTAACGCTGCGATTAATAAATCCAAGTGTCCGATTTGCCTTATTACGAACATTTATGCATTGATCCTTTTGTTTTAAATTCTTACTAATCATAACTCCCAGATCCCTTTCGCAATCCGACTTCGCAATCACAACACCATCTAGCTCGTATCTTGTAACTCTATCATCATTACCTAACCTCAGAACTTTACATTTATCAGCATTAAACTGCATCTGCCAATCCTTTGACCATTTCAAAACCCTATTTATAAAACCATGCAACATGGTTTTATAAATGGCCGTTCATGTTTAACAAATTTGTTATCTTTTTATTCTAGCATTGTTGAGGCAGTTGATAGTGGTAAGGATTGCGATGTTGTATACCTTGACTTTAGCAAAGCTAAAGGGTTTTTTCAGTTATATCGTACTAAGACTAGGGAAAGGATAGGTCCATTAAAAACTGAGACAGGTCAAATAACAGATAGTGATGAAGAGATGAGTAGTATTTTTAATAAATATTTTGTATCTGTATTTACTAAAGAGGAACTTAACAATATGCCTTCAGCCGAACAAGTCTATGTGGGTGGGGACGAGGACAGGTTGACGAGTTTAGCAGTTACCAGGGAGGATGTTCTTAAACAAATAGTAAAACTCAAACCAAACAAATCCCCAGGGCCGGATGAAGTGTTTGCTAGGGTGCTTAAAGAATGCAAAGAGGAGCTTTGTGACCCACTGTCAACCATATTTAATAAATCAATAGAGTCAGGCAGAGTGCCAGAGTTTTGGAAAGTTGCTAATGTGATACCAGTTTTTAAGAAAGGAGATAGATCACTTGCGTCTAACTATCGACCAATTAGCCTAACGTCTATTGTGGGAAAGTTACTCGAATCTATAATAGCAAATAAAATTCGTCTTCATCTTGAAAAACATAAATTAATAATTGAGTCGCAACATGGTTTTATAAATGGCCGTTCATGTTTAACAAATTTGTTATCTTTTTATTCTAGCATTGTTGAGGCAGTTGATAGTGGTAAGGATTGCGATGTTGTATACCTTGACTTTAGCAAAGCTTTTGATACAGTGCCACATGAAAGACTGATTAAAAAAATAGAGTCTCATGGTATTGGGGGTGCTATATTAAGCTGGATTAGGGCATGGCTATACCAAAGGAAACAGAGAGTTAGTATAAATGGAATCAAGTCAGAGTGGGAAAATGTTGTAAGTGGAGTGCCTCAAGGCTCTGTCCTGGGACCTCTGTTGTTTATAATATATATAAATGATTTAGATTCAGGTTTGAGTAGCAACATTTGCAAATTTGCCGATGATACGAAAATCGGTAGGGAAATTAATTCGGAGGAGGACTCACTATCACTTCAAGTTGATCTAGATAGGGTTTTGAAATGGTCAAAGGATTGGCAGATGCAGTTTAATGCTGATAAATGTAAAGTTCTGAGGTTAGGTAATGATGATAGAGTTACAAGATACGAGCTAGATGGTGTTGTGATTGCGAAGTCGGACTGCGAAAGGGATCTGGGAGTTATGATTAGTAAGAATTTAAAACAAAAGGATCAATGCATAAATGTTCGTAATAAGGCAAATCGGACACTTGGATTTATTAATCGCAGCGTTAGTAACAAGACACCTGGTGTGGTTCTCAAGCTATATCTTGCTCTAGTTAGGCCCCATTTAGATTATGCAGTTCAGTTTTGGTCGCCATATTATAGAATGGATATAAATTCACTTGAACGTGTCCAGCGTAGGATGACTAAGTTAATTCCCCAAATTAGAAATCTTTCATATGAAGAAAGATTAACAAAGCTTAAGTTGCATTCACTGGAAAGGCGAAGAGTTAGGGGTGACATGATAGAGGTTTACAAGTGGATGAATGGACATAACCGGGGGGATATTAATAGGGTATTAAAAGTATCAACACAGGACAGAACACGAAACAATGGATATAAATTGGATAAGTTTAGATTTAGGAAAGACTTGGGTAAATACTGGTTCAGTAACAGGGTTGTTGATTTGTGGAACCAATTGCCGCGTAACATTGTGGAGGTGGGGTCCCTCGATTGTTTCAAGCACGGGTTGGACAAGTATATGAGTGGGATTGGGTGGTTATAGAATAGGAGCTGCCTCGTATGGGCCAATAGGCCTTCTGCAGTTACCTTTGTTCTTATGTTCTTATGTTCTTATGTTCCCCTCCCCATACTTTACCCTCCCCTCCCCACACTTTTCTCCTCCCCTCCCATACTTTTCTCCTCCCCTCCCCACACTTTTCTCCTCCCCTCCCCACACTTTTCTCCTCCCCTCCCCACACTTTTCTCCTCCCCTCCCCACACTTTTCTCCTCCCCTCCCCACACTTTTCTCCTCCCCTCCCCACACTTTTCTCCTCCCCTCCCCACACTTTTCTCCTCCCCTCCCCACACTTTTCTCCTCCCCTCCCCACACTTTTCTCCTCCCCTCCCACACATTTCTCCTCCCCTCCCACACTTTTCTCCTCCCCTCCCACACTTTTCTCCTCCCCTCCCACACTTTTCTCCTCCCCTCCCACACTTTTCTCCTCCCCTCCCACACTTTTCTCCTCCCCTCCCACACTTTTCTCCTCCCCTCCCACACTTTTCTCCTCCCCTCCCACACTTTTCTCCTCCCCTCCCACACTTTTCTCCTCCCCTCCCACACTTTTCTCCTCCCCTCCCACACTTTACCAGGAGTGGGAGGGGAGTGTTGGCCGTGACACGGGGAGTGTTGGCCGTGACACGGGGAGTGTTGGCCGTGACACGGGGAGTGTTGGCCGTGACACGGGGAGTGTTGGCCGTGACACGGGGAGTGTTGGCCGTGACACGGGGAGTGTTGGCCGTGACACGGGGAGTGTTGGCCGTGACACGGGGAGTGTTGGCCGTGACACGGGGAGTGTTGGCCGTGACACGGGGAGTGTTGGCCGTGACACGGGGAGTGTTGGCCGTGACACGGGGAGTGTTGGCCGTGACACGGGGAGTGTTGGCCGTGACACGGGGAGTGTTGGCCGTGACACGGGGAGTGTTGGCCGTGACACGGAGTGTTGGCCGTGACACGGAGTGTTGGCCGTGACACGGAGTGTTGGCCGTGACACGGGGAGTGTTGGCCGTGACACGGGGAGTGTTGGCCGTGACACGGGGAGTGTTGGCCGTGACACGGGGAGTGTTGGCCGTGACACGGGGAGTGTTGGCCGTGACACGGGGAGTGTTGGCCGTGACACGGGGAGTGTTGGCCGTGACACGGGGAGTGTTGGCCGTGACACGGGGAGTGTTGGCCGTGACACGGGGAGTGTTGGCCGTGACACGGGGAGTGTTGGCCGTGACACGGGGAGTGTTGGCCGTGACACAGGGAGTGTTGTGTGTGTGTCGGGACACCTTGTGGCTGACAACACATGGTACTCGTCCGCAGTATAAAGGACACATGATGCTTCTTCCACTATACATGCTTCACTGACAAACACGCGTCACAACACATACGACACAACACTCATGCGCATTCAGGCGCACACGCACGGATGGACGGACGCGCGCGCACACATACACGGGTTCGATTACCGGCTCCGGCAGAGACAAATGGGCTGTTTCTTCAACCCTGATGCCCCTGTTACCTAGCAGTAAATAGGTACCTGGGAGTTAGACAGCTGCTACGGGCTGCTTCCTGGGTGTGTGTAAAAAAGAGTTAGTAGTTAGTAGCAGTTGATTGATTGACAGTTGAGAGGCGGGCCGAAAGAGCAAAGCTCAATCCCCGCAAGCACAACTACGTGAATATACACACACACACACACACACACACACACAAAGGAAGAATCCGTGGTTTAATAAGGAATGTATGAAAGCAAAGGAGCAGAACAAAAGGGCATGGAGGAACTTCCGTAATAACAGAACACCAGAAAGTAGAGAGAGATATACCAGAGAACCAGGAACGAGTATGTCAGCGTGAGAAGAGCAGCTGAGAAAAGGTTTGAAAATGATATAGCTAATACAGCCAAGACCGAACCCAAGCTACTACACAGTCACATCAGGAGGAAGACAACAGTGAAGGAACAGGTGATGAAACTTAGGGTGGGCGAGGACAGGTACACAGAGAATGACAAAGAGGTGTGTGAAGAACTCAACAAAAGGTTCCAGGAGGTCTCTACAATAGAACAGGGAGATGTCGCGGCGCTAGAAGAGGTGGCAGCAAACCAGGTGACCTTGGATAGGTTCGAAATTACAAGAGATGAGGTCAAGAAGCACCTATTGGAGCTGGATGTGAGAAAAGCTGTTGGGCCGGATGGAATCTCGCCATGGGTCTTGAAAGAGTGTGCAGGAGCACTTTGCCTACCACTCTCCATAGTGTATAGTAGGTCACTGGAAACGGGGGACCTACCAGAAATATGGAAGACTGCTAATGTAGTACCAATATACAAAAAGGGTGACAGACAAGAGGCACTGAACTACAGGCCAGTGTCCTTAACTTGTATACCATGCAAGGTGATGAAGATTGTGAGAAAAAACCTAGTAACACATCTGGAGAGAAGAGACTTCGTGACAACCCATCAACATGGGTTCAGGGAGGGTAAATCTTGCCTTACAGGATTGATAGAATTCTACGATCAGGTGACAAAGATTAAACAAGAAAGAGAAGGGTGGGCGGACTGCATTTTTTTGGACTGTCGGAAAGCCTTTGACACAGTACACCATAAAAGGTTGATGCATAAGCTAGAGAAACAGGCAGGAGTAACTGGTAGGGCGCTCCAGTGGATAAGGGAGTACCTAAACAATAGGAAGCAGAGAGTTACAGTGAGGGGTGAGACCTCAGACTGGCGTGAAGTCACCAGTGGAGTCCCACAGGGCTCTGTACTTGGACCTATCCTGTTTCTGATATACGTAAATGATCTCCCAGAGGGTATAGACTCATTCCTCTCAATGTTTGCTGAAGACGCCAAAATTATGAGGAGGATTAACACAGAGGAGGACAGCTTGAGGCTTCAAGAAGACCTGGACAAGCTGCAGGAATGGTCGAACAAATGGCTGTTAGAGTTTAATCCAAGCAAATGTAATGTAATGAAGATAGGGGTAGGAAGCAGGAGACCAGATACAAGGTATCACTTGGGAGATGAAATACTTCAAGAGTCCGCGAGAGAGAGAGAGACCTGGGGGTTGATATCACGCCAGACCTGTCCCCTGATGCTCATATCAAGAGGATAACAGCAGCAGCATATGCCAGGTTGGCTAACATAAGAACGGCCTTTAGAAACTTGTGTAAGGAATCTTTCAGAACATTATATACCACATATGTCAGACCAATCTTGGAGTATGCGGCACCAGCATGGAGTCCATATCTAGTCAAGCATAAGACTAAAATGGAAAAGGTTCAAAGGTTTGCCACCAGACTAGTACCCGAGCTGAGAGGTATGAGCTACAAGGAGAGACTACGGGAATTAAACCTCACTTCGTTGGAAGACAGAAGAGTTAGGGGGGGACATGATCACCACATTCAAGATCCTCAAGGGAATTGATAGGGTTGATAAAGACAGGCTGTTTAACACAAGGGGCACACGCACTAGGGGACACAGGTGGAAACTGAGTGCCCAAATGAGCCACAGAGATATTAGAAAGAACTTTTTTAGTGTCAGAGTGGTTGACAAATGGAATGCATTAGGCAGTGATGTGGTGGAGGCGGATTCCATACACAGTTTCAAATGTAGATATGACAGAGCCCAGTAGGCTCAGGAATCTGTACACCAGTTGATTGACAGTTGAGAGGCGGGACCAAAGAGCCAAAGCTCAACCCCCGCAAGCACATCTAGATGAGTACACACACATGTAACGTTTATCAACTCTTGGTAACATTTGGTGTTCGATCACCAACACTGCTGCTAGCCTTTGTAACGTTACGCACGAACGTCACCACTGTAACACCTAGCAAAATGGTTACTAAACTGGTAACCAATAGGCTGTAATAATTATTAAATATCACCCCAGCGAACTGGTCGAGTTTACCCTGGCAGCAGAGATGATCAAGCCAATTAGCAGTGGACGGAGGACGACCAAATGATGTTAAATATATCATACCATTCTTTACAGCACAGGATGGAAGATCTGGTAGTCAAACCCTTGATAACGCTACCACCACCACCACCACTTATGGGACTTTTATAAATAAGCTAATTGACTTGGAGTTCAGTCAAGTAGTGATTGGGGACTTTAATGTTTTAAATACTTGCAGGATGGATGGAATTCCCTTTTAAAAGTTTCTTAACTCCAGACAAGGGGAATATATTGACTCATAAGGATACTCGTACAATCACAGGAGATTTTTTTTTTTTTTTTTTTTTTTATAAAAGAATACACAATGTACAAAACAGACACCCGCCGAACAAACAAGTTAAGAACATACACAGGACAATATAACAAAGGAAGTAAACACGGATACACTAAACATACCCAACAAAAACCAAGAAAGAAAACACATGACACAAGGCACAAAAAAAAAAGAGAACCCAGAAACGGGGACAGTATGTACCACAAAAAACAGAACATGACATAAATAGCACACAATAGAAATAACATAAAACATAGGCACATCCACACAACCTTAAGTACAGAAATACAAAAGGAGAACGCACATACAAGCCCAGCCCAACAACCCAAACACAGGTGCATAAAAGTATAGAACAACAGGCCTCCGAAACCCCTAAGAGGCAAAATTACAAAACTACATTAAACAAAAAACATGGAAATACATACATTGAAAGTCAAACAGAAATAACCGAGTACATTTCTTTTCTCTTACTCCGTTTCCTCAAGCATAATTAAAAAGACATAATACAAAGGCAGAACACAAAACACAAATCAAGAAAGAACAGATAAATAATACATAAATAGCACAAGGCAAAGTACATGGCACATAAAAAGAGAAATAACAATCAGTAATGGCAAAAAAACACTCATAACACAGGAACAGTAGTACATGAAAAGGGGGGGAGGGGGGGAGGACAAAACATAACCCGGGCACCCCAACCCCCCACACAGAAAATCACAAAAGACAGAAGAGGCACGCTCCAAAGACATAGGAGCATATAAGCATACATACCATAAAGAACAAAAATGCACAAAACATAAAACCCATACAAGGCAAACAAAAAGGCCCACGCAGGAGCCAGGGAAAACATAAAAACCACACCCACACACAAGCACACCCAAACGAAACACACACCCACAGGAGCAACCACAACAGAAACAAAACAACCACACACACACACACACACACACACACACACACACACACACACACACACACCCCGCCCAACCCCCGCCGAGGAGGCCCATCGGAGGACCGGGGACCGAAAACAAACCGGAACAAGACCCACCCAACCAACCCACAGCCAACATCCACGAGCCCAACCCACGACCAATCACTCAAAAGCAGCCCCACGAACATACGCACCAGTAAACCAACCACAAAAATCATCCGGAAAAGCACGCTGCAGCCACCACCAGGTGAACCGTAAGCGCCCTCTCAAAAACCCCAAAACCCTATCAACCCCATAACCCTCCCTCCGGCCAACCCACACACAATACACATAGTCAGCGACAAGAAGACAGAGCGTATTACGCACCCGTCGAGAGCCCCGCGGAAAAGACAAAAACAAAAACGGCAAAAAACCACCCCGACATCCCGGCCCACAAACCACGGCCAACACAGCACGAAACCAATCAAGCAAACCACTCAGCCTCTCACAAAATCACAGGAGAGTTGGAAGAAACTAGGACTCAGAATAAATGAGGGAAACATATTAAATACACAAGAGCACAACTTAATCACTTTAAGATAAATGCAAAGTGAATTAGCCCTTAAACTCGTAAAACATCCTATCCTAAGAGGCAGTGGAAAATGGAAATATAATTTGACAAGAACTCTCAACATTTACCGTATCCTCTGCTTGTAAGCCGATGTTGTGGCTTCCTGAGGTCGACCTAACAACCTCTCCTGGTGTACACCTCGTCGTTCACTCTGTGACCTCCCTCTCTCGCCACCAGGGAGCCGGACGGCCGAGCAGACAGCACGCTGGACTTGTGATCCTGTGGTCCTGGGTTCGATCCTGGGCGCCGGCGAGAAACAATGGGCAGAGTTTGTTTAACCCTATGCCCCTGTTACCTAGCAGTAAAATAGGTACCTGGGTGTTAGTCAGCTGTCACGGGCTGCTTCCTGGGGGTGGAGGCCTGGTCGAGGACCGGGCCGCGGGGACACTAAAGCCCCGAAATCATCTCAAGATAACGACGACGACCTGCACCCTGGCCACACTAATTGCCACAGTTCATTTCAGAGGGTAGTTAAACTACTCATAGGCAAAACTAAGGAAGGAACCTTTACACCCAAATGGATGATTGCATAGGTAAATTAACAAGGAAAGCTGCCAAGTGGATGCTCACAGTAAAGCATTATTTTTTACAATTTTAATTAAGAATAACTGGCCACCAAAACCGCATGGTCGACGAATGACCTGACGCCACACGTCTGCCAACCAACCATGGAAATCATTCCATGAATCATCAATCCGGATGGTAACTTAACATGAATATATAAAACAACTTCACTCCTTATATTACATAACTTTAAGGAGGTCTCAAAAACTGCTGTAGACTAGTGTAACCGTGGTCTTGTATAGATGTGGCGCAAGCAGGTCCCTCACGGAACCACGTGGCCAACACGGTTGGTACTCGCTGCTAGTCTCTCACTCAGTCACGACTTTCTGGCCAGGTCACACTCTCTGCTGACTCGTAAACTGATGCACGCGCCCCCCCCCCCCACATAACTTTCAACAATATTCAATACCTGCTTTCATGCAAGACTACATCATTCCTCTAAACAGCTGATTGTTACACACACACACACACACACGCACACGCACACACACAGTCATAGATTTAAACTAGCTAAACACAGATGCCGAAGAAATATAAGAAAATTCACTTTCGCAAACAGAGTGGTAGACGGTTGGAACAAGTTAGGGGAGAAGGTGGTGGAGGCCAAGACCGTCAGTAGTTTCAAAGCGTTATATGACAAAGAATGCTGGGAAGACGGGACACCACGAGCGTAGCTCTCATCCTGTAACTACACTTAGGTAAAAAAAAAAAAAAAAAAAAAAAAAAAAAAAAAAAAAAAAAAAAAAAACACTTGGGTAATTACACACACACACACACACACACTGGGAGCCTGGTAGCCTGGTGGATAGCTCGTAACTCGTAATTCTGTGGCGCGGGTTCGATTCCCGCACCAGGCAGAAAGAAATGGACAAAGTTTCTTTCACCCTGAATGCCCCTGTTACCTAGCAGTAAATAGGTACCTGGGAGTTAGTCAGCTGTCACGGGCTGCTTCGTGGGGTGTGTGTGTGTGTGGTGAAAAAAAGTAGTAAACAGTTGATTGACAGTTGAGAGACGGGCCGAAAGAGCAAATCTCAACCCCCGCAAACACAACTAGGTGAATACACACACACACACACACACACACACACACACACTCACTCACTCACTCACTCACTCACTCACTCACTCACTCACTCACTCACTCACTCACTCACACTCATATTCATATTCACACACGCCAGTGGTCCTACTCTAAAACAGATTGCCTGCCAGTGGGACATATTGCCTGCCAGTAAGCCTACTCTATAAAAAATTATAGCATATAATAAGTGTTTCTGTAAGTGATATTCCTCAGCAAATTACACACAAAGATCACACCAACTAACCTGGATCTTTGTCACATCATCACCTCAAAGTATAATTAATACCCAGATGAACTGAAAAAAGATTTTCTAATTTAAAAATTAGAATTTCTAATAAAATTTCTGGACTCTCTCTCTCTCTTTAGGGGAATCGCGGAACCAGTCATTAGTCAAGACTAGTGTCACTTTCATGCACCTGCCAATACATTAACTGATAGCCCTGCATATAAAATAGCTAACTGGCCTAAATCATCTCTAACCTACCTCGCCGGAGCTTCGTTAACTACTGTAAATTCACTTATAAACTTCCCACATCTCCAACTGTCAGAAGCTGTAGTTAGCTCGTTTCTCAGTCTCAATAATTATTGGCTATTCTATACTAGTTCTCAGTATGACAACGACGGTCTTGCTTGCACGAGTCCTAATCTGGCTTTAATTGTAACTGCAACCTTTGAAAGTGCTAGAAATATTATCTAGAAATCATAAATTCATATTTATTAAGAGATCATAAATTGAGTCATCTGAATATTTGTAGATATAATGGGTCACATGACACTACACCTGGACACTACGTATATTATCACTGATCTCGTCACTCTAACCCATTTACCGTATTTGGCTCCATGCTTCTCACAACGTATCTCCAGTGTGAAGAACCACCCACACTGGTGCTCTCACCCAGCTCATCCAGCACGACACGACGCCAGTAAGGACGACCTCTGACTCCACTGAGGACAGGTCCGGTCTCCTTCGGCCTCCACCTGTTTTTTTTTTTTTTTTTTTTCAGAAGCATCCCAATTGGTTCAGCCGGTCATGACGTCACTCGGGATTGGAGGCAAAACAGTTTTGCCATCTCTATTCTGCCCACGTCATCAGTTTTTGCGGGAAGTCTCGATTCAGCCTTGACATATTACTATTAATAAGTCTCAGTTTAATAGCTATATTTATGAAACACTATTTGTCAGTTCGAGGAGGCCATATGCTTCGGGCTAACCAGAGGAGCCCTGGTCAAGGACCGGGCCGCAGGGACGTTGAAACCCGAAACCATCGGAAAGTAATCACAAGGTAAGGTAGCCTTACCCAATTTTTCAAAGTAATTGCTTTTCGAAAAGGATAAAACATGGTCAGGCGGGGATGGCATAATTGATACAAGTACCACATAACATGCTGCCAAAGTCAACCCCGCGACGAATATGCTATTTACATTCTAGCTAGACTGATTTTTTATTCATGGACCGACCCGGGCACCACCGGATACATCATCTACTAATTATTTAAGTGTAGTTATAAGATGAGAGCTACGCTCGTGGAGTCCCGTCTTCCTATCGCCTTCTTTTCTTCAGTCTTCTAGTTTTGACATTTAATGGCTCTAACCTCTCCTCGTAGCGCTTGTCCTTCAGTTCTGGGAGCCATTTAGTTGCATGTCTTTGCACCTGTTCCAGTTTCTTGATGCGCTTCTTAAGATATGGGCATAAGCAGAACCATACAACTGCTGCTTATTCCAGCTTTGGTTTAACAAAAGTTATGAACAATTTCTTTAGTATTTCACCATCCATGTATTTAAAAGCAATTCTATAATTAGAAAGTGTAGCATACTATGTTCTTTCAGTGGTCCTCAAGTGATAGTTTTCTATCTAGAATTACCCCTAGATCTCTTTCTTTATCAGAATTCCTTAAAAATTTCTCACTTAATTTATTGGTTGTGTGAGGTATTTGTTCTCCCAAGTCTACATTCCATAACATGGCATTTACTCACAATAAATTCCATTTGCAAAGTGGGGCTCCATACACTTTTGTCCAGGTCTTCTTGAAGGGCATGACAATCATCTAAGTTTCTTATCTTTCCTATTATCTTAGCATCATCAGCAAACATGTTCATATAATTCTCTATTCCAACTGGTAGATCGTTTATGTAGACAATGAACATTACCGGTGCAAGAACTGAACCCTGTGGTACTCCACTCGTGACATTTCTCCAGTCCGATACATTGCCTTGGATCACTGCCCTCATTTTCTGTCATAAAATTTTTCATCCATGTTAGAAGCCTACTTGTCACCCTCCAATATTTTCCAGTTTCCAGAACAACTTCTTATGTCGAACTCTGTCGAAAGCCGTGTTTTAGGTCCAGATAGATGCAGTCAACCCAACCATCTCTTTCCTGTAAAATCTCTGACTCGATCATAGAAACTGAGTAAATTCATTACACAGGATCTTCCAGATTGAAAACCATAATGTTTGTTATTATATAATTTTTCTCCAGGGGCTCTATCCATTTAGTTTTTTATATTTTTCCAATAATTTGACTATTACACTTGTCAGTGATACAGGTCTATAACAGAAGGGGTTTTCCCTGCCGCCACTTTCGTAGATTGGAACTATGTTAGCCTTTTTCCACACATCTGCTGGGACCCCTGTACACAAGGATGTCTGAAAAATCAGTTGAAGTGGAATGCTGAGCTCAGGTGCACATTCTCTCAGAACCCATGGTGAAATTCCATCTGGGCCAACTGCTTTGTTCTTACTTAGTTCCTTGAACATTTTTTTCCACTTAGTCTCTAGACACCTCTGTGCTCTATGCTGTTCTCTGGAATTCTTCTTGTCTGGTTCCTTGAAGATCTTATTTTGCAGAAACACAAAGTGTGTGTTTATATGTCAGAAAGTGTTAAATCACTCATTCTTGCATGATTCTTTTTTATATATCTCATGTTCTTCACTTGAGAAATTTTTAAAAATTTACTCTCCAATGTTAAGTTTTACTGTTTTATTATGGCTTAACACACTAAGATTTGCGTTTCGTTGATCTTGTCAACATATTCAAAGTCAGAGTTAAAATATATATTCAAGTTTGCCTTAGCAAGAAAATAATTTTTCAAAGGCTCCTTCGCAATGCATAAACAACAAGGCTACATCAAATAGCATATAATTTCTACAAACCACCAGATGATCACGAGAGAGATCCTGACCCAAGACACTGAAATCATTGACAGGTACAACGACAATTAAAGATTTTACATCGGCGAGTCACTAAAAATCAAACCATCTCAACCAAGTATTAACAGGCAGATCACACCAAGAACATTCTGCCATCTTCAAGACCAAGACAGAACATCATGCATACTGCACCAGCCATCATATGAACACAGGAAGTAAGGAAACTGCAGAAGGCCTATTAGGCTTCTGGGACACCTTCCTTCACTTCATCCTTCATGGTTATATATGCAGTTCCTCAACCTAACATATATATACATTTCACCTATGTATATATACATTGTATATATATATTTGTATAACATATATATACATTGTTGACGAGATCAACAGAACATAACTCTTAGCATCATGCCATATTAAAACGAAAATTAAAATTGAAAAGTTATTTTTCAACTTCTCCAGTGAAGAACATAAGATATATTGAGAAGAATCGTGCTAGAATCATTGATCTAACCATTCATTTCTGTCATATTCAATAACATGTGTATAAAAAAGACTGGAACGACTCGACATATACTGACTCCATGTGTACCAAATTAGGACAGCTTGGAATCAGTCGCGGATTTCTTAGACCTAGTGAAGACCACTGAACCAGAAGGGATCATAGCATCTCTAGACATGGAATCCCTAATTATGAACGTCCCTGTTGACCCCCACCCCCCTCCCATCAACTTAATGTTATGCAGAATCTACCGTGACAACACTACTCCAAAGTTAGACATTCCAGAGTCTGCCCTCCATAATCTTTCGTCAGTCCCATAAAGTTACCAACCAGAAGATTTAACTAATAATATTCTATAAGAGAATAAAGACTCAACTTCCTTGTGACGTTTCTCCTGAAAACCAAACAAACCCCCTTGAAAGAGACGAATATTATATATGTCTTCACATGCCAACTTGGGAACAATCAGCCCCAGCGAATTCAATATATAGGAAAGACATCAACATCCCTTTCAACATCGCCTAACAATGCGCAAGCAGCCATTAACACCTATTAAAGAACTTGTAGTCACTATACATAGTCAACAGAGAGCACTGTGGAGAAATGCCCGACAGACCACTGGAACATTATCTAACACAGTGCACAGTTACAAACCCATTAAGATTTCAACTTGGATTCAACAGAGCAGAAGTTGTTAAACACACATGGCAAAATCTTACTGAAGCGACCATACGAGTCATAAATACTCATACTCCGCCCAAGTAAAACAGAAACAAGCAACACTTAGTGGGCCAGCCAGAGGCTTAGGACCCGCGCAGTGGGCCAGCCAGAGGCTTAGGGCCCGCGCAGGAATATCCCTGCAAAAAAAAAAAGAAGTCACCAGAGATATACTCACAAACAACAAAATAATCGACAGACAGAGACAACAGAAGACTGGACATGAGCAAGGCATTATACATTAAACAAACCAAGCCACGCATCAGTAGCCAATTATCACCAAATTACACTCTGCCAACGTCCAGAACACGACGGAACACACAGCGTTCTCACCCTATCCTTCTATTTAGATAGTACCTATTGTGACGGTCCTCAATAGTCACGAATTCGTACATAATTAGCTTTTAGATAGTAGTGTACTGACTAGTAAGGATTTCTGTTATAAAAGATGAAGCTAAAAGCAAACTTAAATATTCCTAGGCTTAGTATGTTACACACATGTACTATATTAGGCCCGAGATATCGTGAATTAGGCCAAAGAAGATTAGCTTAGTTTAGTTTGTCTAGGCAACACAAGTAAGTAATAGTTTTCCGGTTTGTCCAACTCAATAGTGCCGATTTCACCGTTCTAATTTCGTAGTACGACGGTATATACACGATGGTCCTCGTCGTTACCTACCTTAAGGTAACGATGAAGACCATCGTTACCTTACGATGAGGACCGTTACCTTACCACAACAGGAGGATGGGCTGGCACTCTGCTCAGTCATCATGGAGACACGACAGTGACAAGATACCGTTAACCTGTATGTGAGGTGCTTCTTCACCTCATCCTCGGGTGCATATGCAGCAAGACATTTTGTAATTTTACAGGTTATTCATGTCCGTGCCTCCTATTGGGGTGGCTTAATCTTCATCAATTTTGTAATCATTCCTACTCTCCCTTTGACAATGTTAATAACACGAGTTAACGAAACGCATCTCTTAACGGCAGGTCAAAAACAAAAAGCAAAATTATATATATATATATATATATATATATATATATATATATATATATATATTAATATATATATATATATATATATATATATATATATATATATATATATATATAATATAATAGAGAGAGAGAGAATGGATGTCCAAAGACCCAGACACGTGGGTCTAGCCCACCAAAATTTGCAAAGGGAACGGTCCGGATTAGAGGAAGTGAGAGGGGGTACGGGGGAGAGGGGAAAATGGGGGTGATAATGGGGGAGGAGGGAAAACGGAGGAAAGATGTGGGGAGTAGGGAGAAAGAAGACTGAGTAGAATTGGATGGTTGGAGAAGAGTGACCCGGGCACTGCTTGCCATACTTCCCCCCCCCCCCTCCCCCCTCCCAGACGGACACACAAACGCTCTGCCGCACAACAAAATAATATGAAACATAAATGTTGTATTGTACTCGACGAAAAATGGTTCTTGGCTGGAGAACTTTAAGACATATTTAAAAATACACAAATGACGAGGCGTGTTGCATACATGATGTGGCAAACTCACCTGGCAGACTGGACAAGCCTACACACACACACACACACACACACACACACACACACACACACACACACACACACACACACACACACACACGACACTTACATCTCAATGAGTAATCAATGATTAGTGTGGGTGTTTATCCTATAGTTACAACTGCTACTAATAATACACTTCCTGCTGACGG
>NC_091237.1:10650279-10652779 GCF_040958095.1 Procambarus clarkii | reverse complement strand
TAAGCCAAGTTGTCCTGAATATATTTTCTCTATTTTTTTCTTATGAAATGATAAAGCTACCCATTTCATTATGTATGAGGTTATTTTTTTTTTTATTGGAGTTAAAATGAACGTAGATATATGACCGAACCTAACCAACCCTACCTAACCTAAGCTAACCTATCTTTATAGGTTAGGTTAGGTAGCCGAAAATGTTAGGTTAGGTAGGTTAGGTAGTCGAAAAACAATTAATTCATGAAAACTTGGCTTTTTAGGCAAACAGTGCGGGAAATGCACCTCACGTCGCTGGAAGACAGAAGAGCTAGGGGAGCCATGATCACCACATACAAAATTCTCAGGGGAATTGACAGGGTGGACAAGGATGATTATTTAACACGGGTGCCACACGCACAAGGGGACACAGGTGGAAGCTGAGTACCCAAATGAGCCACAGGGACGTTAGAAAGAACTTTTTCAGTGTCATAGTAGTTAGTAAATGGAATGCACTAGGAAGTGATGTGGTGGAGGCTGACTCCATATACAGTTTCAAATGTAGATATGATAGAGCCCAGTAGGCTCAGGAATCTGTACATCAGTTGATTGACACTTGAGAAGCGGGACCAAAGAGCCAGAGCTCAACCCCCGCAAGCACAATTAGGTGAGTACAACTAGGTGAGTACACACACTCACACCGTAAAGCTGGTAGATATTTCAGAAAGGAAATTCTCAATACCTCAACATATTAGGAAGGAAACATGGAAAAGAGAGAGAGAGAGACCAGCCAGCGAGGTTAGACCTGGTCTTCACACAGAGTGAAATGGACGTTGAGAGAGTCGAGTATGAGCTGCCAATGGGGCCAGTGACCAGCGCGTATTGGTCTTTGATTATGTAGCTGTTATGAAGGCCGTGTCAAGAGGAAGAGAAATGGAGAGTGGAAGTCAAGCCTTTGATAAAGCTAGTACCACAAGTTCACAGAATGCTTAGGTGGAATAATTCCATGGAAAAGCGAACTCAGGAAAAAACAGTTTAAGGAATTATAAACTTCATAACTAGCAAATGCAAATAAGCTGAAAGAAGATTTATACTGCCCCTAGGGGGATAAAGGAGACAAGATAACGTTGTTGATGGTTTAACGTGCCATCCTTGGAGGGAAAATAAGTAAAAGAGCATGGAAGAAATACAAGGATAATGGAACGAAGGAAAACCATAACATTCACGAAAGGAACTAATACACAGGAATTCGTAGAGCAGCATAGACATTATGAGAACGATATAGCAACCAAGACCAAGGATCAGCCCGAGCTACTAAATAGCCACAAGAGGAAGGTGACGGTAAATCATGAATAGCTACCAAAACAGAGGAGTCTTTATGGATAACGATAAGCATGATTGCAGAGAACTCAATGAAAGTTTTTAAGAAAGTTTTGGTTCCAGAAAACTTTTAAGCTGCAACCAGCGCTGCCCCCTAGATCCACAATCTCGAACTGAGCAGACACTACTAGAACAAATGACTTATGGACTAACACCAGAAGAAGGAAACAAAGGAGCTGGATGTGTAAAAGGCCCGAGGCCCAGATAGGATCTCACCATGGATTCTAAAGAGGCAGCTGCAGCATTGTATGAACTCCTGGCTATAATATTCAACTTCTCATTAGAAAGAGGCAAACTACCAGAAATTTGAAAAGTAGCTAATGTGGTGTCTATATATAAAAAGAAGGAAGACAGGAACCAACAAGTATCCCCTGTACGTCATTAAGTTAGGAGACTCGAAGATACCTTTGAACATGAAACATTGTCTCCAATTATCAACATATTCTGCTTGACCATCTTGTTAGTGTTAGACAACAAGATGTCAGTAGCCAAACAGAAGAAAGAGGGCTAAGTATGCGTCCTTTTCCTGGATTGCCAAAAAAGGTTCTGACACTTCGTCACAAGAGACTCGTATGCAAACTAGGAAACCTGGTTTGTGTATCAGGATGCGTACTACAGGGGGTGATGGAGTACCTTGCAGTAAGAAGGCAGGGAGTCATTAAGAGGAGAGAGATCAGGATGGATATCCTTTTGTTAACGTACTTGAATGACTTAGCAGAGAATGTCAGCTCAGTCTCTCTCAAATTTTGGAGACGATGATAAACTAATCAGAAGAATCAAAACTGAAGAGGACAATAATTCATTGCAAGATGAATTGAACGGTATCCAGAGATGGTCTGAGAAATGGTTACTAGATTTTAACCCAGGGAAAGTATAGGTTATGAGGATTAAATAGACAATAGAACACCTCAAATACAGTACAGGATAAAAAAAGACGTCACCACAACCTCTGAAAGAGAGACTTATGAGCAGAAGTAACTCGATATCCAACACCAGAGACTCGCATCAGCAGGATAACAATAGCAGTATATATGAAAGATTCCTTCAGAAACTTGCTAAAAAATCCCATGCGAACGCTGTACACTTGGTATGTGAGACCCGTGCTGAGTATGCTGCACCGGCCTTGTATGTGAGACCCGTGCTGAGTATG
>NC_091237.1:10570279-10642779 GCF_040958095.1 Procambarus clarkii | reverse complement strand
TCACTCTATATTTTCAGATGTGTGCGATGGATGTATAATTGGCTAATAATGATTTTATGTGAATAATAACATTTAAAGAAAACAAAGCTATGGGAGAAATGTATGACTTGGAAAATAATTAAGAGCTAATTTCAATCATTTGGCAGTTGAATGTGTAAGCACAAATGCTCCCGTCTGCCTCTCAGCGTGATCTCTGTACCTGGTACTCGACCCGGAACTTGTTTCGAGTTGTTCACTTTGAGAGACGGGAAGTAACGGTCCTGGAGTGTACCTGGAGGAGGCTCTGGGAGTGCTGCTGCTCCCCAAGCTCGGCTTAACTTGTAATAACTTGCTCCAACACAGATATGTTGAAGCAAATGGGATGAACACACACGAGGAGCGTTCTTGACCAGTCCAGGATAAATGGGTAACACTTTTACCCAGAACTCACTTTGGGTAATGGATAACTCACCAATTGACTTAGTTATTGGAATCCATGTCACCGAGAAGCTGTGTTTCACTATATATTCATGGAATTGTGTTGAGACGTCATCTACAGCGTATTGAATTGATACCTTGTCAGAGCCGTGGTAATTTGATTGATAGTTGTGTGTTGGAAGCATCAGTGGAAGTCCTCAATAAGGCAGTTCAGGTGCCTGGTGTCCGCCTTGAGCACCTGAGTGACAGCATGTGCCTCGGTGGCTTCACAAGTCGCTGGAATTGCCTCGCGTTTTCCTCTTCAATAAATCGCCCCGAGAGCTTCAGTTTTGATATGACTGCATTGATATAGTTTGCAAGGTGGTTCATGCTGCTCTGACGATCCTGCAGTTTCTATTTAAGCTCAATTACTGCTTCGAAGATCTCTAAAATAAGATAAATGACTCTTCTCTCTTAAGATGAGGATGAGGGTCATCTTAATATAGCCCCAACGGCCAAAATATGACGCGCTATAAATCATAGCGAGTATTTATTCGTATGTCCTCAGGTTAGGCAATTTAGTACACCATTTTTGTGAGGTGAAGGGTCGAGAAGACTAAGCTGTGCGTGTGAACCCGAGCTTGGTCTTCAGCACCCATCCCAAATCCTTATCCTGATCCCTTCCACGTGTTACATAGTCGTAATGGCTTGCCGCTTTCTCCTTACAATGAACCTACCTTACCTTGGGTAATGGTGTGTATAGAGGATGGATTCTTGTTAATGTCCTGGAAGGCCAATAATTATCAGGAGAAAGCGCTAAGCCATTACGACTATATAGCACTTGGAAAGAACGAAGATAAGGATTAGGGATAGGACAGATGAAAGGAATAGTGCCCATCCACTTTGACGGTCGGGGATTGAATGGCGACCTGCAAGAGGCGACACCGTCGCTCTACTGTTCAGTGCAAGCGGTTGAGCTAATGTCCTGGAAGTAAAAGCTTCTTTGTGAATCATGGAGTGCATCCCATAAACTATAGACATTTTACGTCTTAAGTGACGCCCCAGCTGACGTGTGGATATCGATCCACAACCCAGCAGGGGCGTCGTCACGCTCCTAGTACGCCCTTCCTTAATAGTGCTTCTTTATCAAACAAACTTCTAATTAATTACATCCCATTTTATTGTTTCTTGTCGTTATCGGTGGACGACAAAACAGTGTCTTCTTTGGTGTCTTGAATATCAGCATATCTGGTAAGAAAATAACCTTGAGAGATTTACATGTCAGTGGTTACCTCAACATGAATGACAAAATATTTTGATGACTTAGTCTTAACACTTGACCTTTAATGTTATGAACCGTATCATCTATCCATGGCATGATAGTGTTATTAGACATCGGGATTTGCTTCAGTTTATTTGTTGCAATATCGTTGAGGACAAGTTTTGCACCATCAAGGACACATGGCTTGATCAGGTCTCCTGCAATTTGATTGAGGTAATCTGTTGCTGGCAATATGCAGACAATTACAAGCGACACATGTGAGGTAGCTTTGAAGTATGTTGCAAGGTCCACTGCCATCCAGCCTAATACTCTGCACACCATCGGATATTAGTTAAAAAATAAAGATGCATTGTTTTGTTTAGCTAATTCTGGGAGAAGTTTTAAGTAATACTTAATTAGTAAAAATAATGTTATTGAACCATTTGCTAAGAATGTGGTTCTCTATTACGCCTTCGGATAGTTTTATGCCAAACTTGTCATTTTGCTCCGAAAAATTTCTAACAATAGCGAGGGTTTGGTTTACAGATTGTACACTCTTGTATTACCAACAACTTGTCCAAATACACTCTGGCCAGTTTGGCCTCTTCTCTTTATCCCCTCCTTCCCGCTGGTGTATACAAATTCACCCCAGGAGGTGATACTCGCCCCGCCCTGGGGTATCTCAACCCAGGAAATACTCCGGGATGGGGTGAGTGTCTGGACTGCAGAAGATAGTCCAGAAAACGGTGATAAATAGGCGTAAAGTTACGTCATCAACCTGGCTCTTTTGAGCTTTTCCTGCAAATTTAGGTGAACAAAAAGACGCAGAGGAATGGAAGCGAGGAGGAGAAAATAAGATAAGGAGCACGAAGAGAAGAATGAGGGAGAGGAAATAATAGAGAAGGAAGGGGTGTAAGGAATATCGACAGTTATAATTCTGGTGCCAGTTCACCTGGGACGGGAATCGAAATTACAGGAGGCGGCGGCGTCCCTCGGCGCCGACCGCTGATGGCACTGACTCCTGCACGAGTTTGGCTGCTGCACGAGTTTGGCTGCTGCACGAGTTTGGCTGCTGCACGAGTTTGGCTGCTGCACGAGTTTGGCTGCTGCACGAGTTTGGCTGCTGCACGAGTTTGGCTGCTGCACGAGTTTGGCTGCTGCACGAGTTTGGCTGCTGCACGAGTTTGGCTGCTGCACGAGTTTGGCTGCTGCACGAGTTTGGGTGCTGCACGAGTTTGGGTGCTGCACGAGTTTGGCTGCTGCACGAGTTTGGCTGCTGCACGAGTTTGGGTGCTGCACGAGTTTGGGTGCTGCACGAGTTTGGGTGCTGCACGAGTTTGGGTGCTGCACGAGTTTGGGTGCTGCACGAGTTTGGGTGCTGCACGAGTTTGGGTGCTGCACGAGTTTGGGTGCTGCACGAGTTTGGGTGCTGCACGAGTTTGGCTGCTGCACGAGTTTGGCTGCTGCACGAGTTTGGCTGCTGCACGAGTTTGGCTGCTGCACGAGTTTGGCTCCCGTAATGAGCCTACAAATCTGGTACACAAATGCTGATGTTGTTTCAAACAAAACGATGAAATAGAGAGAGTCGAGAGGAGAAGGGCGAGATGTACCAGCTCGGTAGAATAAAAAGTTCTGTCAAACACGTACTATCCCAGATGCTACACATTAATTGAATCACATCAGCAGCATATGCTAAGCTGGGGAGCATCAAGACTACCTTCAGCGATTTTACTATGGATACGTGGAAAATGCGCTAAATAGCGTATGTCGGACCAGTGCTTCTTGAGGTTATCTTGAGATGATTTCGGGGCTTTTTAGTGTCCCCGCGGCCCGGTCCTCGACCAGGCCTCCACCCCCAGGAAGCAGCCCGTGACAGCTGACTAACTCCCGAGTACCTATTTACTGCTAGGTAACAGAGGCATTCAGGGTGAAAGAAACTTTGCCCATTTGTTTCTGCCTCGTGCGGGAATCGAACCCGCGCCACAGAATTACGAGTCCTGCGCGCTATCCACCAGGCTACGAGGCCCCTAGAGTAGCTAGAGTACTCTGCACCGGCGTGGAACCCACACTCTCGAGATTTATAATTACTTACTCCCGAGATTGGCTAGTCGACTGGACTCAAAATTGAGGGGATTAAGTTGCCAGAATAGACTGATGGAGGTAATCTTAACGATGACGAAAGAAATGAGAAATAGAAGGCGGACATGATCCAGACATAAACGTAAATCATGGCACGGTCTCGCCTAGTTGTGCTTGTGGGGGTTGAGCTCTGTCTCTTTGGTCCCGCCTCTCAACTTGTGTACACACAGGCAAGCCACAGTGATGCGAGGACAGCAAATGCGATGCAATTGTAGGAGCTTTCTCCAATCATAGATCTAAGGACAGATATAACAAGAAACCAAGCTTCCTAGGGGTAGACTGACAGTTGTATGGGGGGGGGGGGGAGCACAGGTGGTGGTGTTTGATCACGTAAACTCTGTTAGGTAAAGGTTCACTTGCGCACGTGACCCCCCCCCCCACACACACACACCCCACACACCCCCCACACATACACACCCCCCACACATACACACCCCACACACATACACACCCCACACACATACACACCCCACACACATACCACACACACATACCACACACACACACCACACACACACACCACACACACACACCACACACACACACCACACACACACACCACACACCACACACACACCACACACACACCACACACCACACACCACACACACACCACACACCACACACCACACACACCACACACACACACCACACACACACACCACACACACACACCACACACACACACCACACACACACACCACACACACACACCACACACACACCACACACACACACCACACACACACACACACACACACCACACACACACACACCACACACCACACACCACACACACCACACACCACACACACCACACACCACACACACACACACCACACACACACACACCACACCACACCACACACACACACCACACACACCACACACACACCACACACACCACACACACCACACCACACACACACACACAACACACACACACACACACACAACACACACACACACACACACACAACACACACACACACAACACACACACACACAACACACACACACACAACACACACACACACAACACACACACACACAACACACACACACACAACACACACACACACAACACACACACACACAACACACACACACACACACACACACACACACACACACACACACACACACCACACACACCACACACACCACACACACCACACACACCACACACACCACACACACCACATACACCACACACACACACACCACACACACCACACACACCACACACACCACACACACACCACACACACACCACACACACCACACACACACCACACACACCACACACACACCACACACACCACACACACCACACACACCACACACACCACACACACCACATACACCACACACACACACACACACACACAAACAAGCGCGCGCGCGGAAAACATTTAAAACAGTACCCAGGCAGGAGTAATTGGTAGGGTGCTCCAATGGATGAGGGAGTACCTAAGCAATAGGAAGTAGAATTACTGTGAGAAGTGAGACATCAGATTGTCGTGGAGTCACCAGTGGAGTCCCATGGGGTTCTGTACTCGGACCTAACCTGTTTTTGATAACCGTAAATGATCTTCCAAAGGGTATAGACTCATTCCTCTCAATGTTTGCCAATGACGCCAAAATTTTGAGAAGGATTAAGACAGGAGGATAGTATGAGGTTTCAAGAAGACCTGGACAAACTGAAGGAATGGTGTGGGAACCGACCTGTGAGATTTATATTTATTTAATTTATATAGAATTTATATTTACGTTAATTTATATATTTCGATAGCAATTTGTATGTTTAGTGGACTGTATTTCTGCAATAATCTCACAAATCGATCCTTACACATTAGTGGGGTTTATATTAAAAATATATATATATATATATATATATATATTAGTATATTTTGGTAGCAGTCTTTCCTGTAGACATATTTTATTAAATATGACCGAAAAAGTAAGATTAATAATTCTAACACGAATTTTCTCAATCTTTCGTACATTATGCTTCACTGTTGGAGGTAAATCAAAAATCACTTCTCCAAAATTCATTTTTATTTCTAGTCTGACGCGACACGGGCGCGTTTCGTAAAACTTATTACATTTTCAAAGACTTCACAAATACACAACTGATTAGAACTTGCGTTTCCCTGATTTTATATCTACATTTGAGTGAGGTGGGAAGGGTGATGTGGCATTACATTTGAGTGAGGTGGGAAGGATGATGTGGCATTAGAGGATATTAATAGGGTATTAAAAGTATCAACACAAGACAGAACACGAAACAATGGATATTGAATAGAAGTGTTTGTAGAAAGCCTATTGGTCCATATTTCTTGATGCTTCTATATTGGAGCGGAGTCTTGAGGTGGGTAGAATATAGTTGTGCAATAATTGGCTGTTGATTGATGGTGTTGACTTCTTGATGTGTAGTGCCTCGCAAACGTCAAGCCGCCTGCTATCGCTGTATCTATCGATGATTTCTGTGTTGTTTACTAGGATTTCTCTGGCGATGGTTTGGTTATGGGAAGAGATTATATGTTCCTTAATGGAGCCCTGTTGTTTATGCATCGTTAAACGCCTAGAAAGAGATGTTGTTGTCTTGCCTATATACTGGGTTTTTTGGAGCTTACAGTCCCCAAGTGGGCATTTGAAGGCATAGACGACGTTAGTCTCTTTTAAAGCGTTCTGTTTCGTGTCTGGAGAGTTTCTCATGAGTAGGCTGGCCGTTTTTCTGGTTTTATAGTAAATCGTCAGTTGTATCCTCTGATTTTTGTCTGTAGGGATAACGTTTCTATTAACAATATCTTTCAGGACCCTTTCCTCTGTTTTATGAGCTGTGGAAAAGAAGTTCCTGTAAAATAGTCTAATAGGGGGTATAGGTGTTGTGTTAGTTGTCTCTTCGGAGGTTGCATGGCTTTTCACTTTCCTTCTTATGATGTCTTCGATGAAACCATTGGAGAAGCCGTTATTGACTAGAACCTGCCTTACCCTACAGAGTTCTTCGTCGACTTGCTTCCATTCTGAGCTGTGGCTGAGAGCACGGTCGACGTATGCGTTAACAACACTCCTCTTGTACCTGTCAGGGCAGTCGCTGTTGGCATTTAGGCACATTCCTATGTTTGTTTCCTTTGTGTAGACTGCAGTGTGGAAACCTCCGCCCTTTTCCATGACTGTTACATCTAGAAAAGGCAGCTTCCCATCCTTTTCCGTCTCGTAAGTGAAACGCAGCACAGAACTCTGCTCAAATGCCTCCTTCAGCTCCTGCAGATCTGCAGGAGCTGAAGGAGGCATTTGAGCAGAGTTCCGTGCTGCGTTTCACTTACGAGACGGAAAAGGATGGGAAGCTGCCTTTTCTAGATGTAACAGTCATGGAAAAGGGCGGAGGTTTCCACACTGCAGTCTACACAAAGGAAACAAACATAGGAATGTGCCTAAATGCCAACAGCGACTGCCCTGACAGGTACAAGAGGAGTGTTGTTAACGCATACGTCGACCGTGCTCTCAGCCACAGCTCAGAATGGAAGCAAGTCGACGAAGAACTCTGTAGGGTAAGGCAGGTTCTAGTCAATAACGGCTTCTCCAATGGTTTCATCGAAGACATCATAAGAAGGAAAGTGAAAAGCCATGCAACCTCCGAAGAGACAACTAACACAACACCTATACCCCCTATTAGACTATTTTACAGGAACTTCTTTTCCACAGCTCATAAAACAGAGGAAAGGGTCCTGAAAGATATTGTTAATAGAAACGTTATCCCTACAGACAAAAATCAGAGGATACAACTGACGATTTACTATAAAACCAGAAAAACGGCCAGCCTACTCATGAGAAACTCTCCAGACACGAAACAGAACGCTTTAAAAGAGACTAACGTCGTCTATGCCTTCAAATGCCCACTTGGGGACTGTAAGCTCCAAAAAACCCAGTATATAGGCAAGACAACAACATCTCTTTCTAGGCGTTTAACGATGCATAAACAACAGGGCTCCATTAAGGAACATATAATCTCTTCCCATAACCAAACCATCGCCAGAGAAATCCTAGTAAACAACACAGAAATCATCGATAGATACAGCGATAGCAGGCGGCTTGACGTTTGCGAGGCACTACACATCAAGAAGTCAACACCATCAATCAACAGCCAATTATTGCACAACTATATTCTACCCACCTCAAGACTCCGCTCCAATATAGAAGCATCAAGAAATATGGACCAATAGGCTTTCTACAAACACTTCTATTCAATATCCATTGTTTCGTGTTCTGTCTTGTGTTGATACTTTTAATACCCTATTAATATCCTCTAATGCCACATCATCCTTCCCACCTCACTCAAATGTAATGCCACATCACCCTTCCCACCTCACTCAAATGTAGATATAAAATCAGGGAAACGCAAGTTCTAATCAGTTGTGTATTTGTGAAGTCTTTGAAAATGTAATAAGTTTTACGAAACGCGCCCGTGTCGCGTCAGACTAGAAATAAAAATGAATTTTGGAGAAGTGATTTTTGATTTACCTCCAACAGTGAAGCATAATGTACGAAAGATTGAGAAAATTCGTGTTAGAATTATTAATCTTACTTTTTCGGTCATATTTAATAAAATATATATATATATATATATATATATATATATATATATATATATATATATATATATATATATATATATATATATATATATATATATATATATAATATATATATATATTATTAAATATGACCGAAAAAGTAAGATTAATAATTCTAAAACGAATTTTCTCAATCTTTCGTACATTTCTTTTCACTGTTGGTGGTAATTCAAAAATCAATTCTCCAAAATTCATTATTATTTCTAGTCTGACGCGACACTTGAGCGCGTTTCGTAAAACTTATTACATTTTCAAAGACTTTAGTTACACATACACAACTGAATAGAACTTACACATCTCCGATTTGTTTATATCTACATTTGAGTGAGGTGGATGGGGTGAGGTGGTATTTAATAGGGTATTAATTTCATCAACACAAGACAGAACACGAAACAATGGGTATTGAATAGAAGTGATTGTAGAAAGCCTATTGGTCCATATTTCTTGATGCTTCTATATTGGAGCAGAGTCTTGAGGTGGGTAGAATATAGTTGTGCATTAATTGGCTGTTGATTGCTGGTGTTGACTTTTTAATGTGTAGTGCCTCGCAAACGTCAAGCCGTCTGCTATCGCTGTATCTATCGATGATTTCTGTGTTGTTTACTAGGATTTCTCTGGCGATGGTTTGGTTGTGGGAAGAGATTATATGTTCCTTAATGGAGCCCTGTTGCTTATGCATCGTTAAACGCCTAGAAAGGGATGTTGTTGTCTTGCCTATATACTGGGTTTTTTGGAGCTTACAATCCCCAAGTGGGCATTTGAAGGCATAGACGACGTTGGTCTCTTTTAAAGCGTTCTGCTTTGTGTCTGGAGAGTTTCTCATGAGTAGGCTGGCCGTTTGACGGCCAGCCTACTCATGAGAAACTCTCCTAGAGAGTTTGAACTTGATGAAAGAACTAGAGCTTGAAAAATTTGGAGGAAAGAAGGGGGTAGAGGAGACATGATCACATTCTACAAAATATTGAGAAAAACAACCTGTTCCAAGAAAAGCTTGTAGCATAATGCAGTCACTGAGATAAAGACACAAATATTGTCGTGCAGTGTGGTTGACAACGCTGTGAGGTGCAGCGAAAGAGGTTGTTTGAGGTTCCGTTATCTTAAGATGCAACCCACAACAACACTTGTCTAACTGTAGAGTAACTTTTTTTCTTATTGCTAGGTAAACAGAGGCATCAAATGAAAGTAAACGTTATCCAAACGTCTCTGACATGCAAGATTGAGCTTTAGTTCTTGCACTCTGCCTTTCCAACCACCGATTGTCTTAAAATAATGACTCCCGACATATTTTCCATCAAATATTATTTTGAAATCTTGGAAAAAGTTTCACAATACAACCTGGTCGTTTAGTTCATTGTATTTCTTCACTATTTCACTAAAGTAAACGTTATTGGATCTTGATGGGTGATGTCGTACTCAAGCTTCAATCCTCGCGCTCTAGTTCTATTGGTATTCATGTGGACATGTCCACTTTGTCTCTTATATTGTGATCCCTTTCCCCCCGGTCTCTGTCTCTGTCTCTCCCCTCTCCTCTCTCCTCTCCTCTCCTCCCCTCTCCTCCCTACCTCCCTCCCTCCCCACTCTCCCTCTCCTCCCCACTCTCCCTCTCCTCCCCTCCCTCCCTCCCTAGTGTAGTTAGTTTTAGCTCTGACAGTCTTTCTTCATATCCATCCATCGTAATTCTTGGACGAGCCTCTTCCCAGACCTCTGTACCTTTTCATATATCTTTATATGCGTTGGGGCTTTCGTGTGCGCGCGCGCGCGCACGCCTATTTGTACTCACCTATTTCACCTATTTGTACTCGCCTATTTGTGCCTGCAAGATCGAACATTGATTCTTGGATCCCGCCTTTCCAGCCATCGGTTGTTGACAGGGAAATGGGACAGGAGTCATTACTATCATATCTAGCTTTAAAATTATGAATAGTTTGCTTCTACAACCTGCTCTTTAAGTGCATTCCTTTTTTCCACTACTCTCAAGCTAAAGGAAAAATTCCTAACATCTGTGACTCATCTGAGTTTCCAGCATCCACCCATGTCCCCTCGTTCTGTTAATATTACATGTGAGCATTTCATCTATTTCCACTTTGTAAATTCCCCTGAGCATTTTATATGTTCCTATCAAATCCCCCCCCTTTTTTTGTGTGTCGTAAGGTTCAGTTCCTTCAAGCGCTCTTCATATCCCTTCCCTTGTAACTCTGGGACGAGCCTCGTCGCCAACTTCTGAACCTTTTCCAGATTCCTTGTGTGTTTCTTCAGGTGGGAACTCCATGATGGCGCGGCATACTCTAAGACTGGTCTCACGTAGGCAGTGTAAAGCGCCCTAAATGCCTCCTCACTTAGGTTTCTGAATGATGATCTAACTTTTGCCAGTGTAGAGTACGCTGCTGTTGTTATCCTATCTGTATGTGCCTCAGGAGTTAGATTAGGTGTTACGTCCACGCCCAGGTCTCTTTCTCGAATCGTCACAGAGGTAGGAAGTTCCACTTCATCGTGAACTGTCCCTTTGGTCTCCTATCATCTGATCCTATTTCCATAACGTTTCATTTGCTCGTGTTGAACTCCAGTAGCCATTTCTCTGACCATCTCTGCAACCTGTTCAGGTCCTCTTGGAGGATCCTACAATCCTCATCTGTCACAACTCTTCTCATTACTGTAATTTTGCGTCATCCGCGAACATCGACATGTAGGATTCTACTCTTGTAAACATGTTATTCACGTATATTAGAAATAGAATTGGTCCCAGCACCGATCCTTGAGGTACTCCACTCGTTACTGTTTGTCAGTCCGACTTCTCGCCCCTTACCGTTACTCTCTGGCTCCTTCCTGTTAAGTAGTACCTCACCCATGCTAAGGCCTGTCCGCTCACTCCCGCCTGCCTCTCAAGTTTGAATAGCAGTCTCATGTGCGGTATTGTATCAAATCCTTTTTGGCAGTCCAGATATTTTCAGTCTGCCCATCCTTCTCTCTCCTGCCTTAACCTTGTTATTTTATTATAGGAGTCCAAAAGGTTTGTTTGCCATAATGTCCCTTTCAAAACCAATGTTGATGTTTGTTTACAAACCTAATGCTCTCAGGTGTGCAACAAGTCTTAGTCTAATTATTCTTTCAAGTATTCTGCAGCGGATGCTTGTCAGTGATACGGGTCTGTTGTAAAGTGCCTCCTCCCTATCTCCTTTCTTGAAAATCAGTTCGACATTTGCCTTCTTCCAGCAACTGGGCAATTCTCCCGACATAAGTGACTCATTAAAAATCATTGACAGGGGCACGCTAGGGCTTGCGCTGCCTCTTTTAGTATCCACGGTGATACGTTGTCTGGTGCAATTGCTTTAGTTGCATCTAGAGTTGTCAACTGTTTCATTACCTCCTCTGCTGTCACCTCTATATCTGATAGTCTTTCATCTAGGATAATCTCTTCTAACAATGAGAGCTGCTCAGGCTCGGTTGTGAATACTCCATTTAAACTTGCATTCAGTGCCTCGCAGATTTCCTTGTCACGTTCTGTATATGCCCCTTCTGTTTTCCTTAGTCTTGTCACTTGGTCGTTAAATAACATTTGCCATCTTATATATCTATGTAGTAATTTAGGTTGCTTTTTCGCTTTGATCCCAATATCATTTTCATAATTTCTTTCCGATACTCTTCATGTGTTAATGTAATCGTTCCTAGCTATGTTCCATCTAATCCTGTTATCCTCTGTCCTTTGTCTTCTGTACTTCCTCCACTCCCTCCTGCTTCTCAGTTTTGCTTCCTGACACTGTCTATTAAACCATGGGTTATTATATTCCCTCCTACTTTTTTCCTTTACTGTTGGTATAAATTTATCTTCGGCCTCCTTGCATTTCCATATGACTAAGTTCATCATATCTTGCACTGTTTTTCCTTTAATTTCTTCCTCCCACTGCACTTCTCCCAGATAGTTCCTTATCATTCTGTAGACTCCTTTCCTGTAGTCAACTCTCCTTTCCCAGACCTCTTGTCCCATGGTCACAATTTTAAGTTCCATTATGTAGTCAAAGACTAGGACACAATGGTCCTGGCATCTAGTGGTATTTCATGTTCCAAATTCTCGATGTCTTCTACATTCTGGGTGAAAATCAGATCTAATATGGCTCGGTGTATCTCCTCCTCCTTTCCCTTGTGCCTTCCTTCACATGTTGTGTTAGAAATTCCTGTCTATAACGTCTACTAACTTTGTTCCCCACGTTTCCTCCCCGCCATGGGGATTCCTCGATTCCCAATTGATCTCTCCGTGATTTAGGTCCCCCATAACCAGCAGTTTCACTTTCATTCTGTGAGCCATTGTTGCTGCCCTCTGCATTTCATCTATACATGCCTTGTTGTTGTCATCATACTCCTGCCTGGAAATTCTACTGTTTTGGTGGGGGGATTGTAGATTACCTAGATCACAATCTTCCTCCCTTCTGCTGTCAGATTTCCATGTATGAAGCTTGTACTTTGGTTGGTACCCCCATTTTCCAGGTCTTCAAACTTCCATTTCTGCTTTATTAGGAGTGCCACTCCCCCTCCCTGTCTCTGTGTGTCCTCTCTTTTCTTATCACCTGGTACCCCTCTGGAAAGATAGCATCCGAGATCATGCCATTCATTTTAGTTTTCACTATTGCAACTATCAGCATCTGCCTCACTAACTCTATATTTTATCTCTTCTGCTTTATTGGATACCCCATCAGCATTGGTGTACCAAACCTCAAGACTCTTCTTGGAAACTCTGGTATCAGAGTTCACCCTTTTTCTGGGGATCTGGGAGGGGGTGAATGGGGGCTGGTGGGGGAGCCTGGATGGCGAGTGGGGTCTGGGCATCAAGGGGTGGGGGGGGGGGTAGGAAGGGCATAATGGGTCCGAAAATTAGGGAAGGTCTGAATGGCATAGGGGTTTGAGAAGTAGAGTGAGGCTGAGAGTCAGAGGTTGAGAGGTTGGGGTAGAAGGATAGTGGGGGGGGGACTTTGGGGGAGAATAGGGCATGGATGTTGAGAGTGGAAGAGAGGTTGTATTAGTCAGAGAGGGATCAGGGGTAGGTATGGGTTTTGTGATAGAAGAGGGGAAGAGGAAGATGGCGGAAGAGGAGAGGGGGTCATAAGGTGATGGGGTCACAAGGTGAAGACTCATTTGGGAGATGGGGGCAGAGGAGGGGTGAGAGTTGGTTTGGTCCCCTCACCCCTCCCCTTGGGAAGAGGGGAGGGCGCATTGGAAGCTGGGATGGAGCAGAAGGAATTGAATGCAATGGGGGGGGGAGAATTGGCAGGAAAGTTGCAGGGGTTAGTAGGGGAGGAGGAGGAGGGGTGGGAAGGTTGGTCTGGGGAGGGTATGACTTGGCCCAATAGTCATTGAAGGGTGCGATGTAGCAGGTTGAGTTGGGTGCAGGTGTGAAGGAAGGGGGTAGGAAAGTTGTTGGGGTTGAAGCAGGGGGGGGGGGGAGGGATGGGAGGGCTGAGTCGGGGAGGGTGTTACTTGGGGTTGAGTGGTGGGGCTGGTAGGGAGACTAGGGGTTTCGGTGACGTGGAGGCCAGTTCGCCTTGCAGACTATTTGTTCATCTTTCGTCATATACCTCCTAATAAACACATTGTAATGGGCTTCGCTGCCTCTGAGTAAATGTTTGTTCTTCATTATGTAATCCACTGCCTCTTCATTATAACATTGTACCAGAAGAGGTTGAGTCTTGTTACAATTGTAAGGTCCAGTCTGGCGGCTGAGTTCCACCGTGTTGCCTGCTATCTCGCCCTAATACGTCTCAAAATCTCATGTAATTCAAATTTTTCCATTTCTATCCTTTTATGCCCCGGAGATGGCCTAGATGCGAATAATCCTTGGAGGATAATTGACCGTCTTGCCAGTGATTCACTCTCATGCTGGTAGCCAGCCCCCTCGTAGCCCCTCCCCTGGGACCCCCCGTCCCTCCTACACTCACTAATCCATCCCCCACTAATCCACTGTCCCTAGCCATGCTGTTAGTCCTGCCTAATTAATTTGCAAGCTGAGCACATTCACTCTCCAATGCTTCCCTACTCGTCCTAATTTCTCCCTGAATATAGTCCCCCAGCACTTGTTTCTCTCAACCTCGTCCTATATCTGTTGAAAGATCTCACTTTCAGTACCCTGGATTAGATCCTCTATTAAAAAATTCTTCCTCTCACCAAACTTCTCTATCAGCTTGTCTACAAACCATTCCTTCTCCTCCTTCCCTATTACTACTTGACTTATCCCTTCCTGATCTCGTCATTGCAATATCAGCCTTAGCATACAAGCGCTCCAATTTTTAAATTTTTTAAATTTTGCCCCGAGGGGCGAGTTTATTGGGCAGCGCCACTCATCTTGTGAGTGAACATACCGCCATAGCAGAATGTACAACACTCCTCAATAGGAAGAAAACCCGCTGGGTTGTTCATCCTGTCACTTGTACCCAGACACAGCTGGGACTTGCTTAACTGTCTCAAGTGAACAGCTCCTCAAACAAGAAGATTAACATTTATCAACCCTTAAAAGCTTACGTTATCTTGCGGGTGCAAAATGGGGAAATCTTTTAAGAACAGTATCAATATTTGACAAATAGTGTTTTCCTAACTCAAACAATGTGGGGTTTATTATTCTACAGTTATTCCTAATTTCTCTCAGGTGTTCACATTCACGTAGATAGTCGTCAAGGCGGTGTCCATCACTCTCACCACAGATTCTGCAACTTCGCTGATCAACTGTTGTTTCCATTCCAAATCTCCATGGATATTTGTATCCAAGACGGATTCTCGCTATTACAGATTCTCTCCCTCGTCGTCCTCCTCTTCGGCCATACTGATTGGGATTGCCAGCTGCAACCATGTTGTACCATCGTACAGATTCACTGGTTTGTGCTTCTATCCTCCTTTCCTCAGTTACCTTGTCACGGTGATGTTGCCTGATAATACCTCTAATTTGTAGTTGAGTCTTGGGTATGAAGTATTCAATATGGTCTCCTTCAGCAGCCAGCACATCTGCTCGTTCATTTCCACATATTCCAACATGGGAGGGGATCCACAGAAACTTGATGACTCTTCCCTGATTGGTAAGTACTCTCACAGCTCTCTTGATTTCAGCGACTATTGCAAGATTTTCTGCCTGATTTTTACTTAAGCTTTGCAGTGCTGCTTTTGAATCGGTGCAAATCACTGCACCATTAGTGTTCCGTTCAAGAAACCTTAACGCCATAACAATGGCAGTTAGCTCTGCTTGCGTTGAAGAGGCATAGTTCTCAATTCGTGCTTTTTCTTCATTTCTGCATTGGAAGGTATTATCCTTGATTACCGTGTATGCTGCACCAGCCCTGCCATTGATAGGATTAGATGACCCGTCAGTGTAGATTTGATCTAGTTCATCTCCGGCTTCTTTATAAATGTCCTCGAGATACTTGTGCCTCATTTCTTGTGGTATCATGTTGGATTTTTTCATTGCCATTTCATTGATGATGATCTTGCATGAGTCATCCTCCCAGGGAGGTAACCTCTCTACAGGCAGGAGCTCACGGGCTTGCTCAAGCAGGTGAAGCTCTTCAAGGTAGCAGACTGCTGTGATGCCATTTTTTGCTTCTCCTGTTTCCCCCTGAAAGTAGCACAGAGCTCAGTTTTTTCTTGGCAGTATCATTGTAATGGGGATCTCTGGCTATCCTAATTGCAAGCTTAGCATTCAGCTCCTGAATTCTGCTTTTAATACTGGGAAGGGACAACTCCTCTCGTAGATTAGACGTTTTGGCAGTTCTTGGGACTCCAAGAATGATTGTCATGGCTTCATTTTGAATGCTTTCAAGCCTTTTCATATCGCTTTGGGAGTAGGTGCACAGTACTGGTGCGGCATAGTCTATGACGGAGCGCACATAGGCTGTGTACATCATTTTGAGCACGGCAATAGAGGCTCCATGTCCATTCCAGGTCATAGCTTTCAGTGCCCTGAGTCGACTTTTGCATGTTCCTATGAGTTGATTGAGCTCCTCTTTCTTTCCCTTGTTAGAGCCGACAGTGACGCCAAGGTACCGATAGTGGTCAACCCATTCAAGTGTTACACCATTAATTTGCAGTTCTTCATTTGCTCTCCGCTTGTGATGGGAGTATGCCTTCGTCTTGTTTGTGGAGAGAGTGAAACCGAGCTCAATACATTTCGCTCCACTTACCTTGCAGGATCTGCTACACAAACGGGGAGCAAGTACCCAGGCGTCTCTCTACTGTGTGTGTCAGGTGAGGGTTGTGGCTGGCGGGAGGTCACGCTCGGTCACAGATTGAGATTGATGAGGTCACCACCAGCTCACTATTTCACAATGCGTTCAACACCTGTTATCAATGTTGCTATTTCTACTTTCTTTCTTCACTTTCTTACTTTCTTATAGTTTGAGACAGCTTACTAGTTATTCACTCTCATGCACTTTTTCACTTCAATGTATTCTGATTATCCCTCCCAGTTCACTAGTAACCCAGAAGCATCCCAACCCACGTCCACCACCACGACTGGTGACTGTCAGTCGTCATTACTCACCCAGTATGGTGAGTACTAGATGAGCTGACCATCACCTCTCCAGCCTCAGTCTGTCGTCAGAGTGTGTGTATTCACCTAGTTGTGCTTGCGGGGGGTGAGCTCTGGCTCTTTGGTCCCGCCTCTCAACTGTCATTCAACTGATGTACAGGTTCCTGAGCCTATTGGGCTCTATCATATCTACACATGAAACTGTGTATGTAGCCTTCCTCTACCACATCACTTCCTAATGCATTCCATCTGTTAACTACTCTGACACTAAAAAGTCCTTTCTAATATCTCTGTGGCTCATTTGGGCACTCAGTTTCCACCTGTGTTCCCTTGTGCGTGTGCCCCTAGTGTTAAATAGCCCGTCTTTATCTACCCTATCAATTCCTTTGAGAATCCTGTATGTGGCGATCATGTCCCCCCTAACTCGTCTGTCGTCCAGCGACATGAAGTTTAATTCTCGTAGTCTCTCCTCGTAGCTCATACGCCTCAGTTCAGGTACTAGTCTGATGGCAAACCTTTGAACTTTTTCCAGTTTAGTCTTATACTAGACTAGATATGGACTATGCTGGAGCTGCATACTCCAGGATTGGTCTGACATATGTGGTATACAAGGTTCTGAATGATTCCTTACAAAAATTTCTAAAGGCCGTTCTTATGTTGGCCAACCTGGCATATGCCGCTGATGTTATTCGCTTGGTATGAACTTCGGGGGACAGGTCTGGCGAGACACACACACACACACACACACACACACACACACACACACACACACACACACAACTAGTGGCGCATCTGGAGCGAAGGAACTTTGTAACACAGCATCAACATGGGTTCAGGGATGGCAGGTCCTGCCTCACAGGGTTACTTGCATTCTACGACCAGGCAACAAAAATATGGCAAGAAAGAGAAGGGTGGGCAGACTGCATATTTTTGGATTGTCAGAAAGCCTTTGATACAGTGCCACACAAGAGGCTAGTGCGAAAGTTGGAGATGCAGGCTGGAGTGAAAGGGAGAAGGTACTCCGGTGGATAGAAGAGTACCTAAGCAACAGGAGACAACGAGTCTGTGTGAGGGGTGAGGTCTCAGATTGGCGAGACGTCACAAGTGGAGTCCCGCAGGGGTCAGTCCTTGGACCTATACTGTTTCTGGTATATGTAAATGATCTCCCAGAGGGTATAGATTCGTTCCTCTCAATGTTTGCCGACGATGCAAAAATTATGAGGAGGATTGAAACAGAGGATGATAGTAGGAGGCTACAAGATGACCTGGATAGATTGAGTGAATGGTCCAACAAATGGCTGTTGAAGTTCAACCCGAGTAAATGCAAAGTAATGAAACTAGGCAGTGGAAACAGGAGGCCAGGCACAGGATACAGAATAGGAGATGAAGTACTTAATGAAACAGACAGAGAGAAAGATCTAGGAGTTGATATCACACCAAACCTGTCTCCTGAAGCCCACATAAAGAGAATAACGTCTGCGGCATATGCGAGGCTGGCTAACATCAAAACGGCGTTCAGGAACCTGTGTAAGGAATCATTCAGAATCTTGTACACCACATATGTAAGACCAATCTGGAGTATGCGGCCTCAGCATGGAGCCCGTACCTTGTCAAGCACAAGACGAAAGCTGGAAAAAGTCCAAAGGTATGCTACTAGACTAGTCCCAGAACTAAGAGGCATGAGTTATGAGGAAAGGCTGCGGGAAATGCACCTTACGACACTGGAAGACAGAAGAGTAAGGGGGGACATGATCACAACCTACAAAATCCTCAGGGGAATCGACCGGGTAATCAAGGATGAACTATTCAACACTGGTGGGACGCGAACAAGGGGACACAGGTGGAAGCTTAGTACCCAAATGAGCCACAGAGACGTTAGAAAGAACTTTTTCAGTGTCAGAGTAGTTAGTAAATGGAATGCACTAGGAAGTGATGTGGTGGAGGCCGACTCCATACACAGTTTCAAGTGTAGATATGATAGAGCCCAGTAGGCTCAGGAATCTGTACACCAGTTGATTGACGGTTGAGAGGCGGGACCAAAGAGCCAGAGCTCAACCCCCGCAAGCACAATTAGGTGAGTACAATTAGGTGAGTACACACACACACACACACACACACACACACACACACACACACACACACACACACACACACACACACACACACACCCACACACACAGGATGCAGCCCGTAACAGCTGTCTAACTTCCAGGTACCTATTTAATGCTAGGTAACATGTGCAGCAGGGTGAAAGAAATTTTGCCCATTTGTCTCTGCCAGCTACGGGAATCGAACCCGGGCCACAGGATTAAGAGACCCGCGCGCTGTCCACTCAGCTACCGGACCCCTGTGTGGGAGCCTGCACGTGTTTGTGTGTGTGTGTGGAAATGTTGAGTGCGAGCGGGTTGTGTGTGTGTTGCGTGCGTTGGGTGCGTGGAAGCCCTTGCTATCTACCTTAACTGTCTCGTCTTGCTAGTGTGACAAGTCTCTCTGGGTTGCGGGAATGTCTCAGGCTCACCTGCCAGCCTGTCTGTCATGTCTATCTGTCTGCTTTGACTTCCTGTCTGCCTTGTTTGTGTGTGTGCCTTGTTTGCCTGTCTGCCATGGCAGCCTGTGTGCTCACGGGGACAGAGCCCAGGTGTATCTCGTGCCACTGGATCATTATTCATATTTTGGGTGTGTGGGCAACGAGCGGAATTTATGGGCACCCATCTATCAGCCTCAGCAATGTAACACTGTCTATCAGGTTTGGTGGCACTTTATCAGGGTGGGGGAACTGTGTGTCTGAGAGGGTGCTGTCTATCTGGGTGGTGGTGGTGCTACACATCTCTGGCTGTTTCTGTCACTCTGGCTGGCCTGTCTAGTATGTAGGACTATCTAGAGTGTAGAAGTAGCATGTAAGACTATCTAGTATGTAGGACTATCTAGCTGGTTAAACTATCTTGTTTTTTTATAAGGACTGTCAATCTGTTAGTCAAAGTGACCACATTGATGAAGTGTTTACAACTGGGTCTGTCAGTCGCAGAGTGAGAGACAGGAGAGTGCCTGGAGGGAAATTGGTAAACAAATGTGAAAGATAGAGGTGACATCAACTGCGAAGTCATAGTCTTCACCAATCCAATGCTAGATATCCATCACAAGTTCATTCAATACCAGCAGAATATGACATAATCTTTTGGCTAACCAAGTTTTGGTTATCGATGCCTTGTGGCATCTGAGGCCAGAAGCAAGGACTGCAGGAGATGTAAAAGGCATCCTTCTGCTCACACCAGGAACATTATTGACGATCTTGTCATCAAATTAATAAATAATGAATCAATAAATATTTTATTACTGTGGAAAAGTTATCAGAAAAAGGCTGACCAACTGGAAGACCATTTTGCTGCTAACCTGCAGGTCCCTGACAACCTCCACTGCGTTATCCAAACACTGTGTTCTGTTTGTCTCCAGTGGATATTAAACTGAATGAATCCCACCTCATTAAATCACTAGACCTAGATAAGGTGATGGAGCATGACAAAGTTATCACAACACTGTTAAGGAATGTTGCAGACCTGGTGGCTTTGCCTCTACCAGCTCTGCCTAGCTCAAGGAACATTGCCTTTCCTGTGGAAGAAAAGAGGTATAGTTCCAGTTCTCAAGAAGAGTCGTTTAGTGCTCGATAACTACTGACTTTTGACAAAAGTCACTACTTTTAGTTGTGGCCAAATTCTTGAGACAGTAATCCCTTAAAAAAATGACAGCAAATTTGTTGTCGGCTAATGTGTGTTGCTACAATGTGATCTCAGGAAAAGTCTGCCTGCTATTGGACAACTTCAAGGTCATCTGTATGTTGAAACTATGGAAACTTTCCTTATTAAGACTGCTCAAAAGCTCGGTCATCGGTCAATAGAGCTTCGGCCTCACACGGTTCGACTCTCCTAGAGCCCAGGTGAATGGTATCCGTATGTTGCATAGGACAGTGCAGGGATCCTCGGACCGGTTATGACACCTTGGTCTACTTGCACAGCTTCAAGCACTAGGTAGCTCTCCTCTTTTTTTATACAGCTGATTAGGGACAACCTTCAAGAACAATATCTTAGGTTGGCATTTAATGGGACAGAATCTGTCAACACAGCACACAGCGCGCTGAGCACATTGTGTGGGATGTCTACTTAAACAATCTACTATTACTTTTCCTTGAAGCTCTCGCCTATGGTGATGACTGGCCTCTAACCTTTACATATAAATGGGAGGAAATGTTAGTTGCAACAACGGCCATTACTTCTACCTGGTGTAGGCGATGGCAAGTTACATTTTGCGACTGATAAAACACGGATGATGGCTATAACCGTCATCACCCGTGTTTATATATATATTGTGTGTGTGTGTGTATATATATATATATATATATATATATATATATATATATATATATATATATATATATATATATATATATATATATATATATATATATAATATTTCCTCCGAGGCTATGGGTCCCCCTTCTTCCAGCTAGAGGTGGTACTCCCTTCCTATATATATATATATATATATATATATATATATATATATATATATATATATATATATATATATATATATATATATATAATATATATATATATATATATAATGTCGTACCTAGTAGCCAGAACGCACTTCTCGGCCTACTATGCAAGGCCCGATTTGCCTAATAAGCCAAGTTTTCCTGAATTAATATATTTTCTCTATTGTTTTTTCTTATGAAATGATAAAGCTACCCATTTCATTATGTATGAGGTCAATTTTTTTTTATTGGAGTTAAAATTAACGTAGATATATGACCGAACCTAACCAACCCTACCTAACCTAACCTATCTTTATAGGTTAGGTAGCCGAAAAAGTTAGATTAGGTAGTCGAAAAACAATTAATTCATGAAAACTTGGCTTATTAGGCAAATCGGGCCTTGCATAGTAGGCCGAGAAGTGCGTTCTGGCTACTAGGTACGACATATATATATGTATATATGTATGTATATATATATATATATATATATATATATATATATATGTCGTACCTAGTAGCCAGAACGCACTTCTCAGCCTACTATTCAAGGCCCGATTTGCCTAATAAGCCAAGTTTTCATGAATTAATGTTTTTTCGTCTACCTAACCTACCTAACCTAACCTAACCTAGCTTTTTTTGGCTACCTAACCTAACCTTACCTATAAATATAGGTTAGGTTAGGTTAGGTAGGGTTGGTTAGGTTCGGTCATATATCTACGTTAATTTTAACTCCAATAAAATAAAATTGACCTCATACATAGAGAAAAGGGTTGCTTTATCATTTCATAAGAAAAAAATTATAGTAAATATATTAATTCAGGAAAACTTGGCTTACTAGGCAAATCGGGCCTTGAATAGTAGGCTGAGAAGTGAGTTCTGGCTACTAGGTACGACATATATATATATATATATATATATATATATATATATATATATATATATATATATATATATATATATATATAATGTACCCGCACACTGAATATATACGGCGAGCAGGGTACACCTCTCTGTGAGAATATATACCTGACAGAGAAAATGGCAAGCTAAAGGCGTATATATATGCCACAAGGAAAAATGCCGTATCAAAACACCCACTCTCAGCTTGGCGTCCCATTTTACTTCTGAAATCATATTTTTCGATACAAAAATCCTGCAAGGTATACGGCCAGCAAGTGCGAGGCGAGAGACAGGATAAAAGACACTGCAAAGTGTAAGAGTAGCGAGAGAGACTGTTTTTATTGTTTTGATGAAATTATTGTGCGAGTAATTCTTCAGAAAACGCCTGCGATTTAACCTTTATATATATATATATACATATATATATATATATATATATATATATATATATATATATATATATATATATATATATATATATATAATGTCGTACCTAGTAGCCAGAACTCACTTCTCAGCCTACTATGCAAGGCCCGATTTGCCTAATAAGCCAAGTTTTCATGAATTAGTTGTTTTTCGACTACCTAACCTACCTAACCTAACCTAACCTAACTTTTTCGGCTACCTAACCGAACCTAACCTATAAAGATAGGTTAGGTTAGGTTAGGTAGGGTTGGTTAGGTTCGGTCATATATCTACGTTAATTTTAACTCCAATAACAAAAAATTGACCTTATACATAATGAAATGAATAGCTTTATCATTTCAAAAGAAAAAAAATAGAGAAAATATATTAATTCAGGAAAACTTGGCTTATTAGGCAAATCTGGCCATGCATAGTAGGCTGAGAAGTGCGTTTTGGCTACTAGGTACGACATATATATATATATATATATAATATATTCTTCAGTTGTTAACCCTCGTATACAGTACTTGCTATTGTTACTATTTGTTGGTGAATAAGCACATGTGTAACTTCAATAACCCTTCAGAGGTTGATAAGCCGCTGGCACAGTAGTAAGAACAATTGAGTCACAGTCGAAACGTCACGGGTTGGATTACCGCGAAAAGGGCGGAAATGTTTGGACATTGTTTCCTTTCACCTTGCAGTAAATAGGTACTCGGGAGTACTCTTGGACAGCTATTGTAGCTTCTCCTGTGAGGAAGGTCAGTAGCTGTGGTTGGGGCGGGGAGGGGAGACTATAGGTCTAACAGGCTTCCTGTCCCCGACTAAGGGGAACAAAATGTCAACCAAACGTAACACTTTCCTCGCGGGACTAAATCCAATCTAAATGGTTGTTGACTTATTAATTCAACCTCTCACCGGCCATTTTCTCGTGATGAAATCTTAGAGCTGCATCTTTATGAGACATTTTATTGTGGGGAAAGGCATTAGAATTCGAACTTTTTAAGGACGGTTATAGTCACATTTTCCATTACCACACCGCCTCTGACGGCGCATTTTCTCAAGAGACTGCATTAGTATACGGCCTTCTTCCAACAACAACAAAATAAAAGCCTCCACACCATGGCCCAAAATTAGAAGTAAAAAAAATTAATGGTGATGCGACAATTTCTGGTTGTGGCAGCGAGTAATTTACTCCAGTCTCCCCCTTTACGGCCCCGCCCGACGACACTACTAATGAATGACAAAGAAAACGGAGGTTAATGGACTTTCCCGCCTCAACTTTCCGTATCCCAGTACCGCGGAAATAAGAAATTACCAAAAGTACTGAACACTTTTGCATAAAGAAAAGTGGGAGAGAAAGGAGGAGGGAGAGGGAGGGCTTAAGAGAGAATGGACTGTAAGTAGGAGAAATTGGGTGAGAAGCGAGAAAGAAAATAAGGATAAATACAGCTGAAGGGCGACGAGGTTGAGGAGACAAAAGGGAGTGAAAGGAAGAGTCGTTGTGAAGGATGCATGCAAAGGGGAAGGTAGTGGGCGACAGTGTACCATTGATCACTGTCGGGTCCGCTGTAGTTCCAGGGTAGCGGCCTCACCACACCAGCGACAGGATAAACAAAGGGGTCCTCAGGCTGTTATTATGCTCGGGTGCGCAGGCCCACGCGCAGGCCCACGCGCAGGCCCACGCGCAGGCCCACGCGCAGGCCCACGCGCAGGCCCACGCGCAGGCCCACGCGCAGGCCCACGCGCAGGCCCACGCGCAGGCCCACGCGCAGGCCCACGCGCAGGCCCACGCGCAGGCCCACGCGCAGGCCCACGCGCAGGCACACGCGCAGGCACACGCGCAGGCACACGCGCAGGCACACGCGCAGGCACACGCGCAGGCACACGCGCAGGCACACACACAGCAAAACACAAAGGAGCAGGAGGCTGAACACAAGGTACCATCTGGGAGGTGATATCCTGCAAGAGTTCAATAGAAAGATCTGGGGGTTGATATCACACCGAACCTGTCCCCAGAAACCCACATGAAAAGGAAATCATCAGCGGCATATGCTAGATTGGCCAATTTAACAACTGCCTTTGGAAACTTGTGTAATGAATCATTTAGGATCTTATATACCACTTATGTCAGACTAATCCTGGAGCATGCAGCTCCAGCCTGGAGTCCATACCTAGTTAAACACAAGACAAAGTTAGACAAAATTCAGAGGTATGCCACCAGACTAGTCCCGGAACTGAGAGGAATGAGCTACGAGGAAAGGCTAAGGGAGCTGAACCTCACGTCCCTGGAAAACAGAAGAGTAAGGGGAGACACGATAACCACCTACAAAATTTTCAGGGGAATTGACAGGGTGGACAAAGACAAACACTTTAGCACAGGTGGAACACGAACAAGGGGACACAGGTGGAAACTTGGTACCCAAATGAACCACAGAGGCATTAGAAAGAATTTTTTTAGTGTCAGAGTAGTTAACAAATGGAATGCATTAGGAAGTGATGTGGTGGAGGCCGATTACCTACACAGTTTCAAATGTAGATACGATAGGCACAATAGACTCTGGTATCTGTACATCAGTTGATTGGCAGTTGAGAGGCGGGACCAAAGAGCCAGAGTTAAACCCCCGCAAACACAACTAGGCGAGTACACACCGGCACACACGCAGGCACAAGTGCAAGCATTGTGGCTGCCTGAGAAACGTGATTGAGTTCTATGACAAGGTTACTAAAATATGACAAGGAAAAAGATGGCTGTGTAACTGTTTTTTTCCTAGACTGTCAAAAAACATTAGTTTCCCTAATGAAAGACTGGTGGACAGAGTGGAAACTCTGGCTGGGATAACTGGGAAAAAATTAACTGGGAAAGAGAGAACCTAAATAATTGAAATCATAGTCAATGTCAGAGAGGAGGTTTCGTGTTGGAGAAATGTAACACGTGGAGACCCACGTGACTCGGGCTTGGGACTGCTGCTGTTCCTAATTTATGTTACTGACCTGCATGAGGAAGTGAGCTTGTCAGTGGTAGCATGATGACACAAGGCTGACGAGGAATGTAAAAGCATTGAAGGGGCAGCGAGACGTTACAGGAGGACCTTGACGAACTTGTCCACCATGTCTTTTCTGCTTCGGCATCTTGTATATTGTGATCATGTCCCCCCCAGGATGTGTGGGATTTAGTTACATTAGCCTCTCCACATAGAGTAACCCTGTTACCTCTGTCACTAATTTTCTTGCATTCCTCTGTAGTTTTTTAATACATTTTTTTAATATTTTTGTAATGCTTTTTCAATAATTTTTTTTTTAAACTCTAGGAACGGGTAAATAAATGCATGCTGGAATTCAGCCCCCAAAAGTGTAACGTAATGAAGATGGGATAAAGAGAGATGAGACCAGGAGGCATCTACACCATAAGGGGAAGGTAGTTGCCTTCTCGGAGAGAGAGAATTCGGGAGTGGATATAATTCCAACATTAACACTGGAGGCACACACAAACAAGGTAACATCAGCAGTATATGAGACGCTGACTGGTAGGCTGTCAACCAGCGTCCAGGACATAAGAACATGGTTTAGAAACCTACATCAGGATTCATTGAAGGCAGTTTACGCAATACTCATAAGACCAATACTGCAGTATACAGCACCAGCATGGAATCCCCATCTTGTGTAAGTGGCAAGGGGAGTTAGGGGACAACAAAAGTAACTAAATCCCACAAACCTAGGGGGATATGATCACAATATACAAGATGCTGAGGCAGAAAGGAAAAGGTGGGCAAGGACAGTCTTTTTAAATTGAGAGAAGCTTGGACGAGAGGACACAACTTGCTGGAAACGCAACTTGAAGAAATGTAAGGAAATACTTTACCCTGTACGGGTGGTCAACAAGTGGAATGCACTTAGAGTTAACGAGCCACTTCCGTCCACAGCTTTAAGGCCATATTAGAGAAATAATTCAAGCCCCTGAACAGGCCTGGAGGCCTGGGGGCCTCGTAGCCTGGTCTGGGGGCCTCGTAGCCTGGTGGATAGCGCGCAGGATTCGTAATTCTGTGGCGCGGGTTCGATTCCCGCACGAGGCAGAAACAAATGGGCAAAGTTTCTTTCACCCTGAATGCCCCTGTTACCTAGCAGTAAATAGGTACCTGGGAGTTAGTCAGCTGTCACGGGCTGCTTCCTGGGGGTGGAGGCCTGGTCGAGGACCGGGCCGCGGGGACACTAAAAAGCCCCGAAATCATCTCAAGATAACCTCAAGGTAAATTCTAAGGCGGGGCAGGAGCTACACCTCACTCCTCCTTAGAGAGTGCTAGGTAAGTACTGATAGGGTTGCTCCCAGGCACGCAGACTTTCACCATACATAAACATGCCTCTCCTAAACTTGTGTCATTATCTTGATAGTGAAGCATTTGTTGTCGTCGCGACTTGATTAGTTCTGAGGTCGTGACGCGTCACAACCAACCCGACTACACAAATATTGTTGCTTCCTTTCAAAAATGGAATTGTTTTCGTTCGGGTTATTTTTATCCTTTTTTTTGTATTTTTTTAGCGTATTGTTGTTTTTATATAGTTTGGTGTGTGTATTTACTATTTGTATTTGTAGAATCGAGCTATTTGCCTTTCTAATCAATTTATTTTTCCTCTATTATGCCTAATATATATATATATATATATATATATATATATATATATATATATATATATATATATATAAAATGTCTCTCTAACATGCGCGCGCACACACACACACACACACACACACACACACACACACACACACACACACACACACACACACACACACGCAAAATTAATGAGAAGAGTTGTGACAGACGAGGATTGTAGGATCCTCCAAGAGGATTTAAACAGGCTGCAGAGATGGTCAGGGAAATGGCTACTGGAGTTTAACACCAGTAAATGTAAAGTTATGGAAATGGGATCAGGTGACAGGAGACCAAAGGGACAGTACACAATGAAGGGGAACAGCCTACCTGTAACGATTCGAGAAAGAGACCTGGGAGTGGATGTGACACCTAATCTAACTCCTGAGGCACATATAAATAGGATAACGACAGCAGCGTACTCTACACTGGCGAAAATTAGAACTTCATTCAGAAACCTAAATGAGGAAGCTTTTAGGGCGCTTTACACTGCCTACGTGAGACCCGTCTTAGAGTATGCCGCGCCATCATGGAGCCCCCACCTGAAGAAACACATAAAGAAACTGGAGAAGGTTCAGAGGTTTGCGACGAGGCTTGTCCCAGAGCTACGAGGGATGGGATATGAAGAGCGGCTGAAGGAACTGAACCTTACGACACTAGAGAAAAGAAGGGAGAGAGGAGATATGATAGGGACATATAAAATACTCAGGGGAATTGACAAAGTGGAAATAGATGAAATGTTCACACGTAATAATAACAGAACGAGGGGACATGGGTGGAAACTGGAAACTCAGATGAGTCACAGAGATGTTAGGAAGTTTTCTTTTAGCGTGAGAGTAGTAGAAAAATGGAATGCACTTGGGGAACAGGTTGTGGAAGCAAATACTATTCATACTTTTAAAACTAGGTATGATAGGGAAATGGGACAGGAGTCATTGCTGTAAACAACCGATAGCTAGAAAGGCGGGATCCAAGAGTCAATGCTCGATCCTGCAAGCACATATAGGTGAGTACATATAGGTGAGTACACATCCCCTAGGAAGCAGCCCGTAGCAGCTATCTAACTACCAGGCACCTATTTCCTGCTAGGGTGAACAGGTACATCAGGGTGAAAGAAACTCTGCCTATTTGTTTCTACCTCTGCCGGGGATCGAACTCGAGCCCTTAGGACTATGACTCCAGAGCCCTGTCCGCTCAACCGCGAGGCCCGTGTGTGTGTGTGTGTGGGGGGGGGGGTGGGGGGTGGACATGTATGTGCGCACGCGTGTGTCTGTGTGTGCTCGGGCGCGCATGTACGCATGTATGTTAAATATGTATTCTTGATGTCTTTAGCACATGTTCGTGCTTATGTATTATGTCTCCTGTCTCGCGTCTATCAACAATCCCCCCCCCCCCCCCCATCAAAACTTCCATAACTGGAGCCATACTAGACGCAGAACCAAAACGTCTCCGTTTTCTACACTTCTCTAAAAATGACAAACTTACCATGTTAGAAAACAACAGACAGAAAATGGGAAGCAGTATACCGTATATATTACATCAAAAATACATGTGGAAGCAAACGGTAAACATTAAACAGTCAGTCAGGGGGAGACGTATGGGCAAGTCTCCTTCCACCCGTTGCCTCTGTTCACCTAGCAGTGATTAGGAACCTCGGTGTTAGTCGACTGTTGTGGGTGGCATCCTGGGGGATGGTCAAATGCTGTATGTATCCGAAGTATTCTCGAATTTCCTACAAACGGCGCAAGGTACAGCACGAGGAAAATAGCCGGAAGGTTACACATGAAATATACTGCAAGGCAAAGCAACCCCTCCGCGCGCTAGGCTGGTTAAAGCAGCGGCCGTCCTCTCCAGACTCATTCATCAATTTTAATATACAGTGTATTAAACATTGGTTTGTTCTCGTATATTAATATTATACAACAAAATTCTGTGTAAAGTTAGACGTAGGTTAAGTTAGATTTTTAGGTTCTGTTGGCGATTATTTGTATTTATAAGTTCGTGGGTGAAGCATTTGTAGAATTGTGGTTCGAACAGAGGACGTGAGCGAAGCAATTGTCCCAGAAATGTTCGGATGTTATCATTTGAGAGTTGTGTGTAAACCGCTTTTCATTCATAAACAGGGGGGTTGGCGGCTGGATTAACGAGCTTGGATCTGTGTATGCAATGACGGGCTGGCCAAAGACACTAGAGCCGCAAGGCCACTTTAACGAGTGGGCAGGAAGGTCTCAGTCCGAAAAAGGGTTCACGCCCAAACTGCAGTAACACTAAACAGTACATAATAAACATTACACAGTAACGTTAAACAGTACGTTATATATAATACACAGTAAACATTAACTAGAAAACACTAAACATTACACATGAACTTTACCAATTAAATCTGAGGCTACATCTGCCCAAAATATTCAGAGCACAAAGGAGCACATAGCGGGTCTCTCGACACCTCCATTATCTGAGCATAAACAACATTTGCTGCAGTTTTGGCCCCGTGATTAATGGCCGCCATTAGCAGGTGGCGGGACCTTAGCAAAAATGAGGCCATTTTGCCCAGCTAACAAATATATCAAACAGGTAATTACGGTCGTTAATTAATTTTCAAAATCACAATTATTCGTTAATTAGCGTAATGATAACGTTGTCGATACGGCCCGAGATGGGCAGCAACTATCAGTAAATGTGTGGAATGCAAATTAAGTATATGGTAATATTATGGTGATCATTGATTGGCAACATTATACATGGGAAGTATGGATACTCAGAGACGCCATTTATCTATACACATCTTCCATACTACACAAGCGCCGTCACACACCACCAAAACACCCACAGAAGCACCGTCACACACCACCAAAACACCCACAGAAGCACCGTCACACACCACCAAAACACCCACAGAAGCACCGCCACACACCACCAAAACACCCACAGAAGCACCGCCACACACCACCAAAACACCCACAGAAGCACCGCCACACACCACCAAAACACCCACAGAAGCACCGCCACACACCACCAAAACACCCACAGAAGCACCGTCACACACCACCAAAACACCCACAGAAGCACCGTCACACACCACCAAAACACCCACAGACGCACCGTCACACACCACCAAAACACCTACAGACGCACCGTCACACACCACCAAAACACCCACAGAAGCACCGTCACACGCCACTAAAACACCCACAGAAGCACCGTCACACACACCCACCAAAACACCCACAGAAGCACCGTCACACACCACCAAAACACCCACAGAAGCACCGTCACACCACCAAAACACCCACAGACGCACCGTCACACACACCCACCAAAACACCCACAGAAGCACCGTCACACACCACCAAAACACCCACAGAAGCACCGTCACACACCACCAAAACACCCACAGACGCACCGTCACACACACCCACCAAAACACCCACAGAAGCACCGTCACACACACCCACCAAAACACCCACAGAAGCACCGTCACACACACCCACCAAAACACCCACAGAAGCACCGCCACACACCACCAAAACACCCACAGAAGCACCGCCACACACCACCAAAACACCCACAGAAGCACCGTCACACACACCCACCAAAACACCCACAGAAGCACCGCCACACACCACCAAAACACCCACAGAAGCGCCGCCACACACCACCAAAACACCCGTCAGCTTAATACAACCAGCGGAAAAGTGGTACTTCATATCTAGGTGTTACAGCATCAGTAGCAGCAGCAGCAGAAGTTGGCGTAAAAGCAGTTGCAAAAGATGAAAAAATAGCAGGGGTCATTGACAGTCACAGCAGCTGTAGCAGGTGTAATACAAGTAGTAGTAGCTCTTAAGACTAGAAGCAGCTGGTGGTAAAGCTTAAACAGCAGTATCGGAAGCAAAAGAAGCAAAATTTTAAGCAGGTGAAACAAGAACAGCAGTAGCAGGTGATTCAAAAGCAACAGCAACAGTGTGTTAAGCAAAAATAAGGTCAACAGCAGCAGTAGCACCAGCAGTTGAAACAAACTAGGAATTAACAGCAACAGGCGAATGGAAAAGCAGGATTAACAACAGCAGCAGTAGGAGCAGCAGGCAAGTCCAAAACAGCAGAAGCAGCAGGGTGAAGCAGCACCAACAGCAGTAACACAATTAGCCAATTTAAACCTTTTAAAAGAATTTTAGTGAAGAATTTTAACAAAAATACAGGAAAATTCCTGTAATATGAGAACCTCAAAAGCTGCCTAATTAAATTTCCGCGTGAAAAACACTTCTATATGATCAGCCTTTATATTAAACCAAGGAAGGGTTTCATGATGATAAAAGATAGTATGGGGAGGAATACGATAAAATGATGAAATATAAAAATATCAAAAGTAGTGGAAATGGAAGGTAGAGTTGAGTTTAATTGAGGGAAAAGGGGGGGGGGGGTTCTGTCTCACTTTGTCTCCCTCTCTCTATGACTCTGTCTCTCTCGCTTTCACTTTGTCAGTTTGCCTCTCTGTTTCTCACTATGCTTCAGTCTCCCCTTTCTCATTGCTTCTTTAACGTAAGAACAGAGTTCATTATGAACTATATTCTTAGTCTTATCTGTTTTTGTGTCTCCTTTCTCATTTCTACTGTAAACTAAGAATAGAGTTCATTAGGAATGGTGCTGATATTCCAAATGAAATTGCAAGCCTTTATCTTTCTCTTACTCTATCTGCATCCCTTTCCCTATCGCAGATAACCAATGGTACAGATCAAGAGGCCTCCAGTCATCGGTACCCTCTCTTGCTTCTCTCTAATATAGCTCCCATCCTCTCCCTTATTCACCCATCTATCTCGTTCACACTACCCTATCAACGGTCCCCTTCATCACTAAATCACTCTCTCTTACACCTCTCTCTCACACCTTCCTTGTACCTACCCCCCCCCCCCCTCTCTCTCTCTCTCTCTCTCTCTCTCTCTCTCTCTCTCTCTCTCTCTCTCATATATATATATAAATATGCGAACAAACCTGAACTGTTTCCAGGCATATATTCAACTGAAAACTCACACCCCAGAAGTGACTCGAACCCATACTGCCAGAAGCACTCTGCAAGTACATCACTTATGTACTTGCAGAGTGCTGATGTACAGGATCCCTTAACCACTCGACCATCACGACCGGACAAAAGAGGATGGCAGCTGAGGCTAATTCCCCATCCTCTCGCCGGCACTTTGATGGTAATCTTGGGCATGGTATTTTATCATATATCATATATCTTATGAGGTGATTTAACTATGTAAACTATGTAAATGCTTTATCCACTTACTACAAATCCACACACACACAGGAGTCACTCAGTCTGTGAGGAGTGCAATAAAGGTCGAGAGTCCCCCCTACTGAAGCGTGTTCTCACACGGCGCACTCTCAGGGTTCACTAACTCCTGACCTGGCCACCACAAAATATACTTCTAACAAGGTAGCTAATTTGGTTGGTTTTCCTTTAGCCACCAACTGTTGTAGGGGGTCTAGGTTACCATCTAGTTACTCTAGCTGGCCGCCTCTCCCCACACAAAATTACTGCCACGTCTGTAGATTAGCTTAGCATTTTAAAAGCACCGAATCACCTGTGGTTGATTGTTCAATAAATCCCTGAACTATATGTTTAACAGATCTCTAACCTTGTCCATGGAGGGCAGAAGAAAATGTATAAATGCTGGTTATTCATTCCAAATGTGTGGCCACGTCTGTGGTAGAAAAAAATGACTTTTGCCTCAGTGGTCAAATGTCTCGGTTCAATGTTATGTACTCACATAGTTGTGGTTGCGGGGGTTGAGCTTTAGCTGTTTGGTCCCACCTCTATCAAATCTACATTTGAAACTGTGTATGGAGTCAGCTCCAGCACATCACTGCCTAATGCATTCCATTTGTTAATTACACTGACAATGAAAAAGTTCTTTCTAACGTCCCTGTGGGTTATTTGGGTACTCAGTCAACACCTGGCGTCCCCTTGTTCGCGTTCCACCCGTGTTAAACAGTTTATCTTTATCCACCCTGTCAATTCCTGTAAGAAGTTTATAGGTAGTGATCATGTCTCCCTTAACTCTTCTGTCTTCCAGTGTCGTGAGGTTCAGTTCCAGTAATCTTTCCTCGTAGCTCATTCCTGTCAGCTCGGGGACTAGCCTGGTGGTATACCTCTGAACCTTTTCGAACTTCCTTTTGTGTTTAACTAGATGTGAACTCCACGTTGGAGCCCCATTATGTGTTCATATTCATGCCCTTGCCATAGGCATTTGACAAGTGGAGAGTGGATGGCGTGAAACACACTAATAAACTATATATAAACCTTTAATGATAAACATACATTCACATAAGGCAAGTAAAATGAATAAAAGGGCATCTCTTTGGCATCACTCCCCTGAAATATTGTCATATGGCAATACCGGCGCTCGTTTTAACTGTTAAACTGATTACTGCTTAAGGCATCTCAAAATAAACTCATTATCGCTTGTCAGGTGATAAAGAAATACTCGAACAATCTACTTGGTCAACTCAGATCACATATAAACTCTGACTCTCGCAATTCCTATGAAAGGAAAACAAAATACTAGTAGGGCCTCTGTCTCCAGTAATTCTTACTGAAAATAATAATATGTTACTTTGTATTTGTAAACTGATTGCCTTGGGCTTTTAGTTCTTCTTATAACAAATATATATAAAGGTATACTATCATATACACTCAACAAGTAAGGTCATTATTATTCCAGTTAAATATTGTATATTGTATTTACTACAGCCTATCACAAAGGCAGGGGGGGGGGGGCGTATGATCTACCTTATAATTCAGTTGACTTCACTCTTGGGTTCAGACGTTTGTTGTTGGCAGGTGAGCACCCAGTGTTATCCTCCTCCCTCGTCTGATCTTCACCGCTCCTCGCTCGTCACAACAGTTAGTCACAGTTATTCTCCTTATCATCTTCTGCGAGGAATTAGTTGATTGCTTACATCACTGTCGATCACTCTACAGTCACTGCGGGACCATTCTAAACTGGTAGTTGTATCACAACACTATTCTACCTTCTCGTCCAGAGTCACTGAGGCAGGGTGAGTATCCACACTACTCGGTACTCACTACCTCGCCTGGGGCGCACGTTCCTCCCAACTGGCGTTTACTTGTGTGTCGAGCCCTTCTGAGAAGCACATAGGTCCCAGACTCCAGTTGCTCCCACGCTGGTCGGGAACTCCTCCTAGGTGGCAGGGTTTTAGGTCTGGTGTATCCTACTTACCTCATCAAGACTTTCCTGCTGCTGACGAACGATGGCCAGGACTGCCCAGTACCTTCGCTAGGTCACGCCGAGAAGAGAAATGTCTCGGTCCAGACAGCTCGCGAGCCGTCACCAGGCTCTCCAGTCCCACCTCTAGAGCACAAGGGGACCACCGTGACTTCGAGTTCCTCTCGTCTGCGATCTTCAGTTCTTGCACTCCGAAACTCCCCCGGGAACATTCACGATGACACTCCTGCTCTCGTCCTCAAGTATTACCAGGAAACCTGGGTAAACTCATTCTTATTAATGCTTTTGCCGATCTTAAACTCATTAGATGGATCATAGCTGAGGACTACAAGGCATTGCAAATTGAACCAGAAAGTCTTCAAAAAATGGTTGAGAAATGGCTACTGGACTTTATCCTAGACAGATGCAAGGTTATACTGAGGTTATGTTGAGATGATTTCGGGGCTTAGCGTCCCCACGGCCCGGTCCTCGACCTGGGCTCTTTTTGTTATACATCCCCAGGAAGCAGCCCGTAGCAGCTGTCTAACTCCCAGGTACCTATTTACTGTTAGGTAACAGGGGCATCAGGGTGAAAAACTCTGTCCATATGTTTCCTCCTCCACCAGGGATCGAACCCGGAACCTCAGGACTACAAATCCGAAGCGCTTTCCGCTCAGCTGACAGGTTATGACCTGATAAGGTTATGACACTATAAATAGGAATCAGAAAGCCTCGAATAAAAACAGATTGAAAAGAACGAAACTTGCTATTTCTGAAAGAAAAACTTGGGACTATTCTCCAAATTTAGCAGAAGCAGCATACAACAGTAGAATAACGTCGGCAGCACTGCTATACTGGCCAGTCTCAATTATAGCCATAGGGAACTTAACAAATATGCCTTCTGAGCGCTCTGTGTATCCTTCGTGAGACCTATTCTCGTGTATGCTGTCCCGGCATGGAACCCTACCTAAAGAAGCAAAAAAATATAACACTAAAGGATCCAGTTATGGAACGAGCCTCGTTCCTGAGCTATGGGGACTAATCTATGAAGAAAGGATGAAGAAACTGGACCTCACTACACTGGGGGGAAAAAGGAATTAAGCAGACATAATAAAGACGTGCAAGATACTAAAGATAATTGACTATGTAAGCATGAAAGCAATGGAACACTAGAGAGATGGCAGTGTTGTAAACTACTGTCACTGCCCGAAACGCTTTGCGTAATAGTGGCTTTAGGCATTGTATGTACTAGCTCTATTTATAAATCCATCAACTTTTGTATCTTACCTTGTATGTGTGTACTTTACCTGAATAAATATTTGTATTTATTTTTTTTTCTACGGCTCGAGAATGGCACAATATCCCACTGATTCTCCTCCTCCCCCCCCCACACATTCTATATATTGGCACAGAAAATGAGGTTAAGGGAAACTGAGTTGTAACTCTCCAGTGTAATTAAAGGCAATAACATACAATATAGTACTCCACTGCGGTCATATAGATATATGAACACCACTTGAGTGGCTCACAGTGAAGCAGTCTCTCGTGCCCTAGGCTCTCTATAACCAAACACAATAATAAGCTTCCCACTCAACTGGGAAATGCTAAAATGATTGGCTAAGTCTCCACTAGTATCTATACAATTAAAAAAAAACTTGTCTTAACAGACTTAAGGGGAGCCATGCCCTGAGATCACCAGTCTGTCCTCCACAGCAGCTACAGGGTACAACTGACTGCAAAAATCCGCGCTTCTGCCTGAGGCTGCTCGCATTTGGACAAATGTGTTCGAGCGCCGTAGGCCTAGTAATTTCCTTACTAAGCTACCTCTGCAAAGCTAACCTTCATTCACTAATCAGCTGATTATTACTGGACTAACATCTAAGTAAATGAAGCGGTACTAACTAATTACATAGTATCTAGTACTAGGCCTCGACACAGGTTGGGGTGGTAGGCCTGTCCTGGCTCTGACTTCTGCCACATGTACACAGAACTGAGTGTAGTATGACTGTTACCCCAAGACTACTAACTTAATATACCCTCACAGGTGAAAGGTATAGGTAACACAGCTTTCATAATGTAAGCCAGTAACTGAAATACTGACATATACCAGAAGTACAGTAACTGAGATGCATAAACTTGGCACCGTACCGCATGTACAACCTGTCTGAATGTGGCTCACTCTCTTCCCCTTAGTAACTGGTAAATCACTATAAACAATACACAGTATGCAAAAACATACTTGACAAGCCGCCAAATCATCCACACATTTATACTGACGACTCCACAACTCATAAACACCGCTCAGGGTCAAGGAAACAGTCAGCAACATACTCAGTCACCTCACTCATACGACAAGGTTGGTATTCTTAATCCCACAATACCCGGTCACGCCTCGCCAGACCTCCCATAGTTCCACGTGACTCCTGGCTTGCGCTCTACGCTCCCTCACATATTTATCCTACAACATAAATACACACTTATCATTCAAAACACGTGAATAATACTCTCATTCTTACAAAAACATAGATAATAAAAAAGCACACTATAATCTTTATAACATCTAACTGGAATGTATGTATACTAATTACTAATCTAATAAAGGTTACGTATCAGTTATTCGTACGTTTGAGAACAGGTGCGTAACAGGCAGCAAAGCGGGTTTTAAGAGCAGATGCCCGACACTTGCTAGCCTTTACAGGTAAGTACTAGGCGAGTTTACATTCACAACCACACAAGAATGGAAAGCCCAAAAGCTAAAGAATGAGAAGCAAAAGAGGAATCCATGGTATAATCGATCTGAACAAGAATCAAGGCAGGTTTAAGCAGTCTCCGTGGTGTAGTGGTAAGACACTCGCCTGGCGTTCCGCGAGCGCTATGTCATGGGTTCGTATCCTGGCCGGGGAGGATTTACTGGGCGCAATTCCTTAACTGTAGCCTCTGTTTAACGCAACAGTAAAATGTGTACTTGGATGAAAAAACGATTCTTCGCGGCAGGGGATCGTATTCCAGGGACCATAGGATTAAGGACTTGCCCGAAACGCTACGCGTACTAGTGGCTGTACAAGAATGTAACAACTCTTGTATATATCTCAAAAAAAAAAAAAAAAAAAAAAAAAAAAGGCACTTAAATTCAAGGGCGTGAAGGAACTCCAGAAATAACAGAACGCCAGAGAGCAGAGAGAGAGAGATACCAGAAGGCCAGGAATGAGTACCTCAATATGAGAAGAGAGGCAGAGAGACTGGTACCCGAGCTGAGAGGTATGAGCGTCGAGGAGAGACTACGGGCAATGAACCCCGCGTCGCTGGAGAAAGAAAACATGGGAGAAAAAAAGGAGACATGACCACCGCAAACAAGATTCTCAGGAATTTATTGGGCAGATAAAAAGTTTAACACAGTCGGCACAAGCACTAGGGAACACAGGTGGAAACCGAGTACCTAAATGAACCAAAGAGACATTAGAAGGAACTTTTCAGTGTCACAGTAGTTAGTAAATGGAAACACATTAGGAAGTGATGTCGTGGAGGCAGATTACATATGGTTTCAAATGTAGACATGATAGAACCTAATAGGCACAGGAATCTGTACACCGGTTGATTGACGGGAACAAAGAGCTGAAGCTCAACCAGCTCAAGCACAACTAGGTGAGTACATATAAACAAACACACACACACACACGCACACGCACACACACACACACACACACACACACACACACGTCTTGTCTTGTGACCATCGTGTTGGGTGCACGTGGGTTGGGAGCTCCTGGTTCACTAGTGGAGTGGGAGGGGTAATCAGGCAACTTCGAAGTGAAAAAGACTATAAGTGAATGTACAAGTGAATGAAAAAACCTTGGGTTTTGACCAGAGCCATAAGGTAGTGAAGAAAAACAGTTTAATTAGCGTAATTCAAAATAGTTGAGGAAATACTGTGCAGTGTGAAACCAGACCTCACCGACCTCTGACCGCGTGACCTCACCTCGGCAGCAACCCTTATACCACCACGTGGGACGACGATTGGAGATTCACTCACCTATTGTGTTAGCAGATTGTGCAAGGTATTGAGGAGTGCCTTTTTGGCTGGATTGTTACTGCAATGACTAGAAGGGGTTCAAGGTCAATCACCAGCAGGGATGAGGAGGACAGATTTATAGACAAATTAATAGGGAAATTTGTAGAGAGAAGGAGTGATTGGTTGGAGGATCTAATCCAGGGGATTAAAAGTGAGGTATTTCAGCAAATACAGGATGCGGTAGAGAGGCAGAAACAAGAACTTATGCTCTATGTTCAGGAAGAGATTAGGAAGGGAAGAGAGGACTGGGAGAGGGAATGTGCTCGTATCACAAATGAATTAGGAAGGTTTAGCAGCATGGCTAAGGATAGAGGATTAGTGGGAGATGGGTTAGTGACTGCGGTTGGGATGGGGAATCCCCAGGGGACAGGCTACCAGCATGACAATGAATTACTGAGGAGACGGTCTATTATAATACATGGATTATTCGAATCTAGGGCACCAACAAGACAAGAGAGAATAGAAACAGAAAAATACGAATTGCACGAGATATTGAGGTGTATTGGAGCAGAGATGGCAGAACGCGAGGTGGATATCAATCGACGGGTTGGACCTTACAATTGTACCAAGAATAGACCTGTTCTGGTGCAATTCTCCAATGAGGAGGCAGTGGAGTACATAATGAGGAGCAAGCATTTACTCAGAGGAAGTGAAACCCATTACAATGTGTTTATAGAGAGGTTTATGACGAAAGATGAGCAAACAGCCCACAAAAATAGATGGCAACAACGACAACGTACTAGCCTCTCAGGTAGTCTCACCTCCCAGGTCACATCCCAGGTCACCTCCCAGGTCACCTCCCAGGTCACCTCCCAGGTCGCATCCTCCCCAACTCAGCCCTCCTATACATCCCCCCTGCCTCAGCCTCCCAAAACCCCCCTGTCCCTTCCACATTTGCACCTCCACAACGATTCCCCTGCCCCTGCTACATCACACTTGTCAGCGACCCCAGTGGGTCAAGCCATGCCCTCCCCAAACCCACCTTCCCATCCCCCCTCCCCAAATACCCCTTCCCACTCCCCTGCCCCTTCTACCCCATTGACTTCAATTCCATCTACTCCATCCCAGCTTCCACTGCACCCCTCTTCCACTCACCCCCAAACCCCACCCAACCCTCACCCCTCCTATGCACCTCCAGCCCACATTTAACCCCCTCACCTTGTGACCCCCTAACACCTTCCCCCATCTCCCTCTTCCCCTCTTCTACCCCAAAACCCCCGATTCCCCCCTAACTAATATACCCTCTCTTCCACTCCCAGCACCCATGCTCCATTCTCATCTCAGCTCTCCGCCCTCAGTATCCCTCTTCCCCCCAACCTCTCAACCTCTATCTGACTCTCAGTCTCACTCTATTTCTCAACCCCCCTATGCTATTCAGACCCCTAACTTTCAGACCCATTATGCCCTTCCTACCCCCCTAGATGCCCAGACCCCATTCGCCTACCAGGCACTCCCAGGCACCCCCCTAGCACCCCCCCACTCACCCCCACAGCCCCCACTTGCCCCCCAGACACCCCCCAGTTCCCCCCAGACCCCTGGTGAAAGGGGGAACTCTGACACCCGAGTTTCCAAGAAGAGTCTCAAGGTTTGGTACACCAATGCTGATGGGGTAGCCAATAAAGCAGAAGAGATAAAAGAAAGAGTTAGTGAGGCAGACCCAGACATAGTGGCAATAGTGGAAACTAAAATAAATGGCATGATCTCGGATGCAATCTTTCCAGAGGGGTACCAGGTGATAAGAAAAGAAAGGACACAGAGACAGGGAGGAGGAGTGGCACTACTAATAAAGCGGAAATGGAAGTTTGATGAGCTGGAAAATCCGGGTACCAATGAAAGCACAAGCTTCATACATGGAACTCTGACAGTGGATGGGAAGAAGATTGTAATCTTGATACTCTACAATCCCCCACCAAACAGTAGAAGGCCCAGGCAGGAGTACGAGGACAGCAACAAGACATGTATGGATGAACTGCAGAGGGCAGCAACTTTAGCGCATAGAATGAGAGCGAAGCTGCTGGTCATGGGGGACCTAAATCACGGAGAGATAGATTGGGAAACGAGGAATCCCCATGGCGGGGAGGAGACCTGGGGAGCGAAGCTGGTAGACGTTATTGACAGGAATTTCCTAACACAGCATGTGAAAGAAGATACTAGGGAAAGAGGAGGGGATACGCCCAGCCTATTAGATCTCATTATCACTCAGAATGTAGAAGACATCGAGCAGTTGGAACATGAAATACCACTAGGAGCTAGTGACCATTGTGTCCTAGCCTTTGACTACATGATGGAGCTTAAAATTGTGACCAAAGGACAAGAGGTCCGGGAAAGGAGACTTGATTACAGAAAAGGGGACTACAGAAGGATAAGGGACTACCTGGGAGAAGTGCAGTGGGAGGAAGAACTTAGAGGAAAAACAGTGCAAGGTATGATGAACCAAGTCATATCGAAATGCAAGGAGGCTGAAGATAGATTTATTCCAACAATAAAGGAAAAAAGCAGGAGGGAATATAATAACCCATGGTTTAATAGACAGTGTCAGGAAGCAAAGGTGAGAAGCAGGAGGGAGTGGAGGAAGTACAGAAGACAAAGGACAGAGGACAACAGGATTAGATGTAACAGAGCTAGGAATGATTACATTAACATAAGACGAGTGTCGGAAAGAAATTATGAGAACGATATTGCAGTCAAAGCGAAAAAGCAACCAAAATTACTACATAGCCATATAAGAAGGAAGATGTCGGTAAATGACCAAGTGACAAGACTGAGGAAAACAGAAGGGGCATATACAGAAAGCGACAAGGAAATCTGCGAGGTACTGAATGCAAAATTCCATGGAGTGTTCACTACCGAGCCTGAGCAGCTCCCATTGTTAGAAGAGATTACCCAAGATGAAAGACTATCAGATATAGAGGTGACAGCAGAGGATGTAATGAAACAGTTGACAACACTGGATGCAAATAAAGCTGTTGGACCAGACAAAGTATCACCGTGGATACTTAAAGAGGCAGCGCAGGCTCTCAGCGTGCCTCTGGCAATGATCTTCAATGAGTCACTTATGTCGGGAGAATTGCCCAGTTGCTGGAAGGAGGCAAATGTCGTACCGATTTTCAAAAAGGGGGATAGGGAGGAGGCACTTAACTACAGACCCGTATCACTGACAAGCATCCCCTGCAAAATACTTGAAAGAATAATTAGGCTAAGACTTGTTGAGCACCTGGAGAGCATTGGGTTTGTAAACAAGCACCAACATGGGTTCTGGACAGGGAAATCATGCCTAACAAACCTTTTAGAATTCTATGATAAAGTAACAAGGATAAGGCAGGACAGAGAAGGCTGGGCAGACTGCATATTTCTTGACTGCCAAAAGGCCTTTGATAAGGTACCGCACATGAGACTGCTATACAAACTTGAGAGGCAGGCAGGAGTAAGCGGAAAGGCCCTAGTATGGGTGAAGAACTACCTAACAGGAAGGAGCCAGAGGGTAATGGTAAGGGGCGAAAAGTCGGACTGGCGAACAGTAACAAGTGGAGTACCTCAAGGATCGGTGCTGGGACCAATCCTCTTTCTAATTTACGTAAATGATATGTTTACAGGAGTGGAATCATACATGTCAATGTTTGCAGATGACGCAAAATTAATGAGAAGAGTTGTGACAGACGAGGATTGTAGGATCCTCCAAGAGGACTTAAACAGGCTGCAGAGATGGTCAGAGAAATGGCTACTGGAGTTTAACACCAGTAAATGTAAAGTTATGGAAATGGGATCAGGTGACAGGAGACCAAAATGGACAGTACACAATGAAGGGGAACAGCCTACCTGTAACGATTCGAGAAAGAGACCTGGGAGTGGATGTGACACCTAATCTAACTCCTGAGGCACACATAAATAGGATAACGACAGCAGCGTACTCTACACTGGCGAAAATTAGAACTTCATTCAGAAACCTAAATGAGGAAGCTTTTAGGGCGCTTTACACTGCCTACGTGAGACCCGTCTTAGAGTATGCCGCGCCATCATGGAGCCCCCACCTGAAGAAACACATAAAGAAACTGGAGAAGGTTCAGAGGTTTGCGACGAGGCTTGTCCCAGAGCTACGAGGGATGGGATATGAAGAGCGGCTGAAGGAACTGAACCTTACGACACTAGAGAAAAGAAGGGAGAGAGGAGATATGATAGGGACATATAAAATACTCAGGGGAATTGACAAAGTGGAAATAGATGAAATGTTCACATGTAATAATAACAGAACGAGGGGACATGGGTGGAAACTGGAAACTCAGATGAGTCACAGAGATGTTAGGAAGTTTTCTTTTAGCGTGAGAGTAGTAGAAAAATGGAATGCACTTGGGGAACAGGTTGTGGAAGCAAATACTATTCATACTTTTAAAACTAGGTATGATAGGGAAATGGGACAGGAGTCATTGCTGTAAACAACTGATAGCTAGAAAGGCGGGATCCAAGAGTCAATGCTCGATCCTGCAAGCACATATAGGTGAGTACATATAGGTGAGTACACACACATATACACACAAGCACATGCACACACATACAACAAAATAAGCACTAAAAAAGAACGTCACCTCAAAGGAACATAAACGTATGAAAAATTTGCATACATTTCGAGATCAAAGGACCACCTCTCCCACCCTCCCATCCCCTCCGTCTCTACCTTATTCCCTCTCCCTCCTCCCTAACTTCCTCCCTCTCCCCTCCTTCCCCTTTGCCATTCTGTTTTTTTCGTCATTGTAATTCTACTAATGCAAGAACCGCTATTTTATTCCTCTGGAGAGTCATCCCACCTTGTGAGCACTCATGGTACGTCCCATTGTTACAGGAAAAAAAAAAAAAAATATATGTATATATATATATAATCCTCCAAAAGGAGGCTATTTACAGACGCTCGCTGGTGTAGTAGTCATGGTACTGTTGGTGGGGGAGACCCTTGGCGGCCTGTGTTCGAATCCTCGGAGGGGTCATAGTTAGTGATATCTGTGCTTGGGGACCATTAAGGCGTCATGAACCCTCGGAGGATTCGTACCTAGTGTTACACACGTTTCCCCACCAACAAACAGCTTTACTACCATGACTACTGACCCAGCGATGGTCTCGCTTCTTGCAGGTTGACGTTAAATCTCTGACAGTCCAAATGGCTAGACACTATTCCCTTCCTCATGTTCTTTCCTTAGTCCCTGCCCTCATATCTCTTCCAAGTGCTATAGCGGTATTGACAGCTCTTTCTCCTGATAATTACCTTTATCTTGTGCCCTGATAACTAGATTAATTCACAATAAAAGACCTATTTGAAGTTCTTAATGGACGTTCATGACACAATTCACACCTTTAACTGTGGAAATTCTTTTGAATTTTCAGTTAAAGGTGTGATTACTTGAATCCTTCCGTTTGTGTGATTAATAATAAAACATTTCACTGTTTAAACATTCTGAGTAATTACAAGTTATAGTGATAAAAAGGAGGCTATTACTCAGATAGGACTCAAACATAAATTGTCAAATTTTACCAACAGCTGAAATAAAAGATCAATGTCCTTCAATTTTATATTAAATGGATTAAAGCACGGGACCGCTGAGTATTTACTAACAAACTTTACCAAACTCCATATAATGGAACAATAAATAATTAATTATGTATTTAGCAACTGAGGGCTCATCGCCCCACTTCGTGAAACATGCAGAGGTCTGACGTATTAATCCCCCCCCACAACATGCACTTAAAAATTTAACTAATCCTCCCTAAAATAACATTGTCAGTAAGTGTAGTGAAGCCAGAAATTTAACTTCATTTAGAGAGTTGATACAAAAGTGCATCTGACCACGCATATAAAGTGACTGACGATGCCTGAATCCAAACACAACAAAGCCAGATAAAACAGTGACGTGTATTGCAGCAAATTGAACTTTTAGCACTAAGCAGCTCCAGCTTATAAATTAAGTTTATGGTTCATGTTACGAGGCTTGCATGAAACACCTAAACCACTCCCAGCAAGTATTTGTATTGTTCCTGTGTTAAAAGTTCACAACCTTTTATTAACTTAACATTACACGTGTGTTCCCCCTTGAACAAATCTACAATTTATAGCAGCGAATAAGTGAACGTGATAATAGACTTGCATATTTAAACCATCATTGATAAAAGTTTGTGTTTGATTTTCTTTCTAGGTGAGTGGTGAGGTGTAGCCGAACACAGCAGCAGCTCATCGGGTGAGTACATACTATTAGAATTTCCACTGCCATCATTATTGTAAATACCTTTACTACACATTATATTCATCACTGTAACCATCTCCAATACACGCTGTAATAATCAACTTCTCCACTGTAATAATTTAATTTAAAATTTTGCTCCGAGGGGTGAGTTTATTGTGCAGTGCCACTCATCCTATAAGTGGACATAACGCCATAGCAGCATGTACAAACCCCCAATAGGAAGAACATCCGCTGGGTTGTTCATCCTGTTACTTGTACCCAGACATAACTGGGACTTGCTTAACTGTCTCAAGTGAACAGCTTCTCAAACAAGAAGATTAACATTGTCAATCCTTAAAATCTTACGTTATCCTGTGGGTGCAAAAGAGGGTTATCTTTTAAGAACCGTATCTGTATTTGATAAATAGTGTTTTCCTAACTCAATGTGGGCTTTATTATTCTCCACATTTTTAATGACTTAGATGTTCACTCTCTGATAGTGTTCAAAGCGGTGTCTATCACTCGCTACAGATTCTGCAAATCCTCTGCTCAACTGTTGTTTCCATTCCGAATCTCCATGGATATTTGAATCTAAGACGGATTTTTGCTATTACTGATTCCCTCTGCGGCTATCTCCTCTTTGTCCATAATGATTGGGATTGCCAGCTGAGTTGTATCCTGATGTTGCAACTGCTGCATTGTGGTCACTGTACATCTTCTGTATTGCTCTTTCTAATTATTCTTAATCCATGATAGACTCTGTGATATGTAAATGTCTACATTTCTTCTTAGTTGCAAGTTTTGCAGCTTCATCTGCAATGTCATTTCCTATTATTCTCACATGACTTGGCACCCAGTGGGTCGGTCGAGCGGACAGCACGCTGGACTTGTGATCCTGTGGTCCTGGGTTCGATCCCAGGCGCCGGCGAGAAACAATGGGCAGAGTTTCTTTCACCCTATGCCCCTGTTACCTAACAGTAAAATAGGTACCTGGGAGTTAGTCAGCTGTCACGGGCTGCGTCCTGGGGGTGGAGGCCTGGTCAAGGACCAGGCCGCGGGGACACTAAAGCCCCGAAATCATCTCAAGATAACCCAGTTGATAAGTACCCGACGGTCTTGACGTTTGAGTGTTTGCATTAATGATATGACATTTGTGATCAGATGGATGTTGTCACGTATGTGTTCTTGTCAGGTTTCAATGGCAGTTCTCGAATCTGTATGTGTGATAACATGTTGTCGGTGTTCAGCAAGAGCATGTTCCAAAGCCTTTTGAATGGCTAGCATCTTTTTAAAGTTGAAAACCCGTTTTATAGTCTCCAATTATTTTCAGAATTTCCTGCCTTAACTACAGCTCTGGTTTCTTATCCCTGCTGGTCTTCTGATCCATCTGTGAAGTATGTGAAGCTGTCAGATGCCAAGTTTGTTTCTATATGTATCTGTGCAATATTACGTAGCAAATGAGAATTAGTCTGGTTCTTTTTTTCTTCAAGAGCCATAATCTTAGTCTACTGGCAGCGATTCCCAAAGGACATGCTTCACAGCCTTAGGGGATCCCAAAACCTAGCTGAGTTGGTTTCACCAATTCAGCTGCTTGATGGTTGAAAAACCTTGTGGCACCCTTGGCAACCAGGCGCTGCAGAGTGTTGCCAACAACAATTGACCTGATTCCCCCATCCTTCTTGTTGAGAGCACAGAGGGAGGCACCAAAAAAGGAGTTGCCTGATGACCTCAGGTATACCATCAGCCAGGCACGGGTTGACGAACCTTGTGGGTTCCATAAGAAGATCTTGAGCAGCATCACCAACTGCAGGATTTAACATTTGCTTGATGTGTTGAGGCTTTAATCCTGTAAAGCTGCCTGCTGACCCAGGTGGAAAAGAAAGAGTTGCTCTGCAGACCTCAGATTCACCAGCAGTTAATGGGTTTGAACTAGTCTCGGCTGGTGGTGGTACGATGTTGTCGACACGTGAGGCTCTGGGTGGGTGCTTGCTTTGCAGGGCTCGTGCTGTGGCAGAGTTTCTAGTACCAATTTTCTCGTTACTGGTGAGGACTCGAATAGCTCTTGCGGTATTTCCCTCTTCAATTTTTCTTGGTCATTTGTGCTCTGATATTGTACTTTTCCGATGTGTTGTTGTTACCATTTCTGCGGGGTTTTTTTTTTTTTTTTTTTTTGCTTGAAGAGGCAGGCGAATTGGGTTATCCCTCATTGGGTATTCATTTATCGCCCTCAGGACTGAGGATGCAAGTGATTTGTCCCTCCTTGGAGGGACGGTGAGGTATACATTGCCAAGCAAAAGGACATTATGCCATGCTTGAATTTTTCTGGTGCTTCATTGACCCTTTTCAGATGATTAGAGAGTTTGGCTGCTGCATTAGGGCGGGCTGCTTTAGAGACGTGCGGTAGTGTTCTAGAAGACGTCGCTATGATCGCTTGGGTGAGGTTTTCAGATGAGATTAAGTTAATGGGAGTGTCTTCCCTAACTGTTGATGGTAGCTGGCCATTGCTTCCCTTTGCAGGCTTATGGGAATCTTGCCTCAATGAAAGTGTGTAAGCGAATGCCTCTGCTATGGTTTATAGTGGTGTTTTTGTTACAAACTTTGCTAAAACCTTTTCTAGGAGTAGTTGTTGGCACCTCAAGGCTTGTGGAGTCCTGCCCGACCACTGGCACCCCTTCCATTTTAACTCCGATGAGAGGGTTAAACTGTGCATTATTCTATAGAGGGGCGAGGGGCAAACACACTGGGTCATGGCTGAGTTGGCTGGTGTAGCGGTTAAGTCAGCTGGGTGGGGAGGCCTCAGCTGGGTGGGGAGGCCTCAGCTGCCTCATCCCCCACTACACGGAATGCATCACAAAGTGGGGTACCATGACAGACTCAGCACTCAGAACAACTATGTTGAATGCCAAGAAACAATCCAGCTGGGACAGCCCCATTGTAGACAAAAAAGCAACAGCATTTCTGGAGACAGCAACAACCCCCAGTGATCGTGCATGCCTCACAGCTGTGCAGGCTCCCCATTCATGGGACTTCCTTTTGGCAGTCCCTATGTCTGCAACAGGCACACAACTTGATCAGCAGCGGCTCTGTATTGCAGTTGCTCTCCACCTTGCTGCCCCTATCCAGACTGTTCATAGGTGTATTTGCGGTGAGGCAGATGCTAACGAATATGGATTGCATGGCCTGCACTGTGGGAAAATTAGGCAGTTGGCACTCTTAACACAACGAAGCCAATGACATCATTAAGAGGAGCCTTGACTGCCCAGTGTCCAGCAGAAAGAGAGAGCCTCTCAATCTATTTATCCGTAACTCTGTTAGCTTTGCTGGCCGACCAGATGGAATAACAATGCGCCATTGGAAAAATGGCAGACTATTTGGCATGGGACTATACTTGCGTATCGACCCCGGCAGCCACATACATCTCCCTCTCTGTCGGCCAAGCGGGAGCTGCGGCGACACACAGAGAGACAAGTCAACCAAGTACAGGGAAATAGATCACCGGTACAACTTCGTTCCAGTAGGATCTGAGACTCTTGGTCCATGGGAAGAGACAAGGAGGTTTCTTAAAGATCTTGGTTCCAGGCGCATTGAAACTACAAGACACCCCTGGAGCAGCAAGTTTTCTCTCCAGCACTTTCTCATGCCCGCTGCATCCTCGGTTCCTGACCGGCGTCGGAGGAGTTCGAAGAAATCTGCAGCCTCTATGAAGCAAGCTTCCCCTTATTTCCTCTTAATGTCTACTTTTGTAACCAAACAGATGTGTAACTGTGTAATCTTGTATAATAAAGTGTACAACATAAATAATACAGGGATGGTAGGAGAAGTGAACACTCATACGTATTTAGAGTTAAATGGCAAGTTTTTCTTTGAATGCTCTATATTAACTTCTTAGAGGCTATGGGATCCAACAATTGCATCAGAGGTGGTACTAATATATATATATAAATGTCGTACCTAGTAGCCAGAACGCACTTCTCTGCCTATTATGCAAAGCCCGATTTGCCTAATAAGCTAAGTTTTCATGAATTAATATATTTTCTCTATTTTTTTCTTATGAAATGATAGCTACCCATTTCATTATGTATGAGGTCAATTTTTTTTTATTGAAGTTAAAATTAACGTTGATATATGACCGAACCTAACCAACCCTACCTAACCTAACCTAACCTATCTTTATAGGTTAGGTTTGGGTGGGTAGCCGAAAAAGTTAGGTTAGGTTAGGTAGTCGAAAAACAATTATTTCATGAAAACTTGGCTTATTAGGCAAATCGGGCCTTGCATAGTAGGCTGAGAAGTGCGTTCTGGCTACTAGGTACGACATAAATATATATATAAATATATATATATATATATATATATATATATATATATATATATATATATATATATATATATATATATATATATTGTGACGGAGTTCCCCCCCTTATAATTCTCCCACGCCTGCAGTAAGAGTCATGTCTACTTTTCCCAAGCGTTCTCTACGTTGCAGGCTACAATTTGATATATGGGAGAGAGTGAAGTGTTCTCGGAGAGCCGAGAAATTTGTGAAATAGTGATATTTTGGCCTGTGGTTTAGGCCCTTTAGGGAGCCAAGATGGCGCTTACCTCTCTGATCTCCCGCCAAAACCGTGTGACGTCAGTGGCACCGGATTGGTCACCGACAGTAATGTGGCACCGGGAGCCAATGAAAACCTCCCGTGGCAAAAGTGACGTCACGAAGGGGGTCCGGCCAGCGCGCGCCGGGCTGGCGCCAGCAGTGAGACACGACACGTCATAGAGGTCGGACGTGCGACGAGTGGTCCAGTCTGTCGGACAGCTGTTTCCCACTACCGTGGATTTACGCGTCACCTGAAGTCCGCCAGTACTCTGAGAAGTCTTCCCTAGTTCATGTGTGGAACCAGAAGAGGGAATTGACGGTTATTTGAGCAACAAGTGCTCCAGTCAGGTACTGTGCCAGTAGCAGTGAAGCCGTGCAGTGACGTACGTGACGTCTGTGGCAATTCACCAGTTCGTGACAGCGTAGTGGCTGACAGAGCCACTGGGTAGCTGAGGAAGAGAGGACTATTTGGGGAAACCGAACGACTGTAGCTGAGACGTAGGCGACAGCCGTTGCTGGGAGAAGACGACGGCCAGGAGACCGACTCCAACCTTCAAGAAGTCAAGGAGGAGGACGGACCTGCAGTGAGGAGGCACGGAGACGACGCGCTAAACGGTGGGACGACGAGAGGCTCTGGTAGGACACGACGACGTGTAGTGTGGGGGCGTGCCCGACACGAGGACCAGGAGCTACATCTCGACTCTCATCGGAGGATAGGGTGAAGTAGGTGGTTCTAGTTCCCTCCCCATTCCCCTTTAGTTAGCTATATTATTTGGCTATATTATCTAGCCCGAAGATTTTATATGTCGTGAGCAAGTCTCACTTATGTCATGGTAAAGCACCAGTGTGCTAGACAGTACTATCAAGAGTACTTGTAATATTCATGTTGATTATTGGTGTGTACAGGCACCAGGAACCAGTGATAAATTTACTGTGTTGTGTATATCTTTCTATAGATTTTGATATGAACATATAGTGGTAAATTATATATAAGATTATGCCAGTATTTGGAGGTTAGGCTATGTGCCCAGAAACTATTTATTTTCCATGTATTGATGATTGATTTATATACCATATATATGTCTGTGTTCATTCAGTGAATAATCATTTGTGAGTACAGTGAATTATTGCGTTATCGCCCACGAGAGAAAGTACTGAAAACTCCCGTGCTAATATTTCATAATATATTGTTGGATAAATAACAGTGTAAGACCATTACAGTGAATCATTGTAGAATTGATTGTAGAAAAGACTGTTTGAGCCTGAGTACAGTGTAACTGAGTAATCCGGTTTATTTAGCCAATATCGAGTGTGCGAGTTTCTAGTAATATTGGAGAATTTAACGAAACAGCGAATCTAGAAAACAAGCAAAGTTCGCGCGGAGAGGCCACGCGATCAGCTGGTTTTTGACACTTGATGAGGGGGGGGGGAGATGTTGCCCCCTGATGATCGCATAATATCCGTGGGAATTACCAGCCGCGTCAGGATCAGTTGATTTATGATTATTGTGTGGCCTTGTGACATCTTTCATACATTTTAAGTAAAATACAAAACTCTCTTTGTGTTTTTATCATCCCCTCCATTGATCTTGTGGCTATACTATACCTGTAAGCATAGAGTGATAACAATAAGTACCTGCCTGATTCCTGATCTTTGAGTGTGACCTTGCCAAGGCTACCACTGAATACACCAGTCCACTGATGGTGTTATTGGCCACCTTAAACACCAATTGGCGACCTTGTGGTTTACCGTAGAGCCCTATTGTTGGGGAGGGCACACGACAGTCGAGGTGAACGAGTCGTGTTCTCACTCTTTCTTAATAAGAGGCCGTTAAGATTGACTGGGAGACTCTCCTGGCGTGCAGTGGCGCCGTGAGGATCGAGGGAAGACCCGCAGGGCTACGGTGAGTTACCTTGAGCATAACTATTGCTTACCCCAGAGTAAGGGTAGGGAATAATAGAGAGGTGGAAACCCCCAACAATATATATATATATATATATATATATATATATATTATATATATATATATATTATATATATATATATATATATATATATATATATATATATATATATATATATATATATATATATATATATATATATATATAACAAACTGTTAAATAAATATATATTAAAATGATAGAAAATGTAATCAAATATGTAATACTCCATTGTAACCATCCTTTGTATATGCGATATCTTGTTATACTAATAAGGTTCACTACATAGAGAAATCACATTATCGTGATATATCAATGAGAAAATGCACATGAGTCTTGATGAGGGTTCGAACCTATGCGCTGGGTGTTCCCAGGCTCGCTCTAGTCGACTACGTCACGATATGGTCAAAAGAATTGCAACCTGGGGTACTACTGCACCCTCGAGAATTCCTGAGACTTCCACTGAAGCCGAATCAGGGTTTCACACAATTCCCCCCCCCCCCCCATGCTCTCTGATAACTGATGTGATATTTCTTATGACTGCGCCATGCAGTGCCTAGTTACTACTGTTATTAGGAGTTAGATGGAGGCGAGCGCAGTGTGTGGACATGCCCGACACGCCACTGCAACATTAACATCTAACAAAGTGCCTGGTTACAAACCAAATAAGGTTTCAACTGAGATTTAACAGAACAGGAGTTGTTAAACACATTGGGCACAATCTTACTGAAACGAACGTTCGAGTCATAAATATTTATACACCGAAAAAAGTAACTGTGGGCCAGCCAGAAGTTTAATTCCCACGGAGGAATATTCCTGAAAAAAAGTAAGGACGTGTATGCTAGTCACTCCTGGTTGCTGGATCTTTCCTGGGGTGTGTTGTGGACTTGTTGGTCGCCCTGCGAGTGAGTGTTCCATTTGTTTGCAGCATGACTTCTGTTTGCCGAAATGGGGCGGTTTTCTTGCCCGCTCTGGCGCTGTGAGTTAGTGGAGATAACGTTTTCCGTGAGTATCGATTCTGCTGGGATAAGTGACGTGATATTTGACGTGTTGGGAATGAAGTTGGAGGAACTGATCAGCTTCCAGATACTACTGAATAACAGGGTTGTGGTCAAATTTGCCTCTGCTGTACTTTAGGAGTTTTTTTTTGGAAAAGTATGAAGGAAATGAACATGTATATGAAGAACAGGAGTACTCCTGTATTTGTGAAGAATTTAAGTATTGCTTACTCCTATGTTGCATTGCAGGATGCACCATTTGAACTCTCAAATGACACTGAGGTATGAGCTTGAGCATTATGGACAGGTGGTGGAGGTTCGAAGGGGCAGCTTAATTGGACGAGAATGGTAAAAATGGTTCTCCAGGAATATCCCATCTTCAGTATCAGTTATGGCCCGGATGCTACGAATTATGTATAGTAGGCAACCCAGAACATGTTTTAAATGTGGTCAGTCAGGTCATCTAGTTGCTGCATGCAACATTATGATGGCAGATCGGGTGAACGTGTCCTGGGAAGAAGACTTCCCGCCATTGTGGCATGAGGAGTAGTCAGGATGGAACAAGATGCTGCTGTCGTCGAGTTAATGAAAGCTCAAACAGTCCTAGGGTATATGGATGCGGCTCCAGTTGTGGTTGTTAAGATGGGTGGTGAGAGGGTGCAGCATACTGAAATTCCAAGTTCAACTGGTATTTCTGGGGAGTAGTTTGTGAATAGGCTTCCCCACTATGAGGCAGTGGAGGCAGACATTCACGCGGAGGAGGGGAAGTGCCGATGTGTTTGCCCGGCCACCTGAGATGGGTCTGGGTGATAGCTGTTGTGCAGTGACGCCTGTACTAGGTCAACGTGGATTTGGACAGTGATGAGATGAGTGTGGGATGGCTAGGTAGTGGTCATGGTGGATACGCTGACCGCAGGCGCTGGGCCTCTTGGCCGAGACGCGTGTGTCGTGGTATCCCCTCGGAGTGATGGGTTACTGGCCGAGATTTTGTGAGCATGTGGGAGGTGAGTGGAGATGACTTTGACAGGCGGTGAGGTATTGTTTCCTGAATGAGGGGGGATCGGCAATTCCCAATTGTATGGTTGTTTTGGCTCTTTAGGAAATCGTGGAATTTGCAGGACTTCTGCAATTACAGACCTCTTTCCTGCTTAAATCAGGATAATAGCATTTTTTCGAAATTGGTGGAGAACTGCCTTAGGCTAGATGTGGGTTGGATTGTGTCACCGGAACAGTTTCATGAAGTGCCTGGGCGTTGGATTGTTAGTTATAATTATAATGTCAGGGACATCGTGTTTCAGGTAACTGAGAACTATCAAGTGTACCTTGATAGTCCCACCGTTGAAATTTGATGGCGCTCCCAGTTATTGGATATGTTGATGATACTACGGTGTTTGTATCAGATAAGACTTCTGTGTTGGCCATCTAGGATGTGTTGGGTATGTTTGAAAAGGCGATCGGTGCTGTGATAAATAAAGAGAAGATGTGTATGATGGGGCTTGGTCTTTGAGTTTCTAAGTCCCACTAGGGTGGTGCATGGATTTGGGTGGTTGTGTTTCTTAAGACCTTTGTGGTGACTTGGTATCACTCATAAGAGTAGACGGTGGGGAGGAACTGGGAGGGCGTGTTGTCAGGCGCTAGGGTAGCGACGTCACACTTGCCATTAAGACGGTTGACCCATGTACCAAACGGCAGTTGTATTAAATTGTAAGATGCTGTCGAAAGTGTGGTTTGTGGCTCATTGTTTGCCGCTGAGTGGAAAGTATGGTAATGGAAACTGACAAGGTGATATTTAGATTTATATGGCATGGTAGGCACAAACCTATCTGGCGGTCGATGCTGAGTAAGAGGAGAGGATGGGTGGGTGTCTACAGTGTGTCTTATGTCACTGGCTATTTTAGGTGTTACATTCATGAAGGAAATGGTCAATTGGACTGGTGTGAGATTTGGGAGCATTATTATTATTAACTGTGTGCAGGCTATTTGCAGCAATTTCCTGCATACAGTTGTTGTTGGGTGACGACGATCGTGGGATCGGTTGCACCCGGCGTACCTGTCTGTTAATCGGATGCACCCCAATGAGGCTTAATCGCGAAGCCTAATGGCGAAAGGAATGTCGCTTATCAGCGGAAACTAATGAGCCTCGCGGCCAATAAACAAACAGATGGACAGATGATTGGGGAGCCCCAGGAGTCCCTCAGGAGACAAGCACCGGCCCCGCCCCACACAGAGAACACCAGGTAGTAAAACCAAAAATTCGGCCCCCAACTAAACCGCAAAAAGTCATCCAGTGTCCTCCGGCAGAGCAGAAGCCGGCCGCCCACCATGTCTGAGGGCACACCAGGAGCCCACCCATGTCTGAGGACTCACCAGGAGCCCACCATGGCTGAGGACTCACCAGGAGCCCACCATGGCTGAGGGCACACCAGGAGCCCACCAAGACCCACCAACTCCTGGAGCCTCTCGGCCAAGCCGGCGTCGGACACCGTCACCCAGCCCAAAGACTCAGCCAGAAAACGTTTAAAATCTATCACCTATCCTGTGGCCCAAGACGATATGTGCGTAAGGCGTCGTAACTATCCAGACCGTTGAATAGGAACGTCAAGGACATGTTAAGGATATTGAGGATATTCAACGGGAACTGGTGTACAGCATATGCATGAGTCCCTGCTAATGCTCGCCTTCACTTTTTAAGTATTATGGATAATGGAAAGTGTAATAATTGTGATGAGCTTGACACGCCGCTACGTGTTTTCTATTTTGTAAACATGGAGCTGCTCTCGTGGCTTGGTTAAAAGGTAAGATTACCGCTTTGTGTGAGACTAATGTCATTTTTGACCCCTTGAGGTGGTTGTGTCGTTTCCGCTCAAGTGGAAAGTTGAGGAGCGGAACAGTTATAACCAAACTATATTATTATAATATGTTAATAGAGATATATGGGGATTGTAGAGTTGTGTGCCATATTGTTGCATTAATATAGTATGTGTTTCATGGCGGTCATACCGGTATTGGGTTTACGTTCCTTGGTTTACCCGGGTACTGCTTGTGTGTTCGCAGTTTGTAAAAAAAACTTTGTGTACCGTATTTTTATGTGTGGGTTCCTTGTTTTAGTGTGATGCTGTTTGTTCCATTATGATGTTCATGCTTCTTATTTGTTTACCCAAGTTCGGTAGTATATCAGGCTGTGTTCCTACAGCTGAGTCCGTTTATTAATTTTATTTCTAAATTCTGTGCTTTTATTAATAATAATACAAAGTTATTATGCTTTCTTTTGTTTATGATTAACATTTTTGTGTGTTACCAGTGTGTTGAACATCTGTCCTCTTCCAGAGTTTGTAGTGTGTTCTGTATTTGTGTTTCTGTTTAAAAACTTAACTTCTATCTTTTCTTTCTAATTAAAATGTGTGTGTTTGATGCAATTTTTTTAATATTTGTACATCTGTTCAACAAAAAGGAATGTTTAAGTTGCTTTTGTTGGATTATTGTTTGTTTTAGTTCTGTTTTTTTAATACTACTGTATGTTCTATTCATTTCTTAATTGCTGTGTTCACTCAGATGACGTTTGTGTCTTATTTACCATTGTGTTGATTTCTATCTGTATGTTAGGTTAGGATATTTCGGTAATGTTTTTGATTTGAATGTATTGTATTAAAAAGAAAAAATTATTACTATTTTATTGATTACACTGGCTTTCACCGCCGCCACCTTTATTTCACATTTATTTACTTAGTATATTAATTTTATTAATAAGCTTGTATATGTATTTATTAAGCTTCAAGGAAAGCTTATGACACATTTGAGTTGTGAAAGAAGGGAATTCTAGCTAGCTTACAGATGTTTGATGGAAGAGTGCACACCGCCATTTTACTGGACACTCGGAGTGCACAAATGCGCGCCGAGCTGAGTGAACTCACTCTAGCTTTCTTAATATGGGAACTAAACTTGTCTTTTGGGTATCTACGAGGAGCAGACACCCTCGGCTGTTCAGTAAGACTGCGGAGGCCGCCGTAGCCTTTCTGTGAAAGGAATTACATCCATTAGTATAGTTTTAACCCTTAAGTTACCTGAAAACAGAGCGAGGAGGGAGACGGACTTTGGCCCAGGAAAGCCTAAGGGTTCCTCCGGTTGTGTGAACATTGCCGGTAGGCTGTGACGTCACGGAAGTCACGTGACTAAGAAACAGCATCTTGGAGGCACCAGTGGGCCTCCAAGATGCTGTCGTGCGATTGCCTGATTTTGAAGAACAAAAAGAAGTGTCGAGGGAGGCTGCCAGCTGGCTTCCCGCCCTTATGCCAGCATTCTGAAGGCAACTTTTGATTTGTTAAGTTACGGAAAACCCCGTCTGAACGCGATTTCATTAAGCCCAGTATATATCAATCACGTCTACGCGATTCTGTCAGTCAGAATCCGGTCCCGCAACGACGTGCATATATATATTAACGGAGATAAGTGATACCAGAAGAGTAACTTAACGATCACACAGTGTGCCACTGGACTGCCTAAAGTTATGTCATCGTCGGCCTTAGTACCAGCGATCCGTCAGCATATCACTCAGTGAACTGTTAGTAGGAATCTAAGACACGATTCCCAGTGACCTATGTTGAGGTTATCTTGAGATGACTTCGGGGCTTAGCATCCCTGCTGCCCGCTCCTCGATCAGGGCCTCCTTTTTGTTACACATCCCCATGAAGCAGCCCGTAGCAACTGTCTAACTACCAGGTATCTATTTATTGTTAGGTGAACAGGATCATCAGGGTGAAAGAAACGGCCCATTTGTTTCCTCATCCGCCGGGAATCGAACCCAGAACGTTAGGACTACGAATCCCGAGGGGTGACCAGAGGCAGGACTGCACACCCCACTGTGTGTGTCCTCACACTGGAGTACTGTAGTCCACTGGCAAGCAGCTGTGACAGTACTGGTATATCTTGAGGTTATCTTGAGATGATTTCGGGGCTTTTAGTGTCCCCGCGGCCCGGTCCTCAATCAGGCCTCCACCCCCAGGAAGCAGCCCGTGACAGCTGACTAACACCCAGGTACCTATTTTACTGCTAGGTAACAGGGGCATAGAGTGAAAGAAACTCTGCCCATTGTTTCTCGCCGGCGCCTGGGATCGAACCCAGGACCACAAGTCCAGCGTGCTGTCCGCTCGCTGCACCTGTGATGTCCTTTAGTACTTGCTACCCTACTCACGGTACCAGGTACGAATATACTAAATTACGCCAAGAGTGAGTTGGTACTTCAATTTTAACGTTGTAATTCGAAAAGGGAACTTGAACTGCAGGACAAGTTACAATTCACTAGTGGGTCCAGGGAGTGAAGGGTTGTCTCTGCTTCTCCCAGCCAAGTCCCCTGTTCGTATCCCGTACTCGAGCACCAACCAGAGAGCACTCATCTCAGAATCCTAGCATGTGCTAATATTTTGAGACACACAACCTAAGTGTGAGGTGGTGCCACGTGGGCGTCTTTGTTCATGATCTTCCTGCAGCTTATCACTCACCATGAGGTCACTTGTTCTATCTGTACCTCAGTCCAATATTAACACAAGCGAGACCTCCTCCGTGCGTCCCCTACAGCAACATATGGACGGGAGTCATCACGGGTACCTGTAATATTATTTTCTCAAGTTGCTCCTGCTAATTCCAGCTAACTGGTGTCTTGAGCCGTCGTGTGGGAGGTGATGGTGACACAACACGCCATGTTTCCTCTCCACCCTCTGGGCGCGGGGAAGACTGCGCTTACCGGCCCTCGTTGGCCTCTTCCTCTTCAGTTGTGGAAATGTTTGTGTGGGGGTTTTACAGAATAATCCCGAGAGAGTCATCTAATGGCAAGGCTCTCACTTTCAACCTTTGTTTTCGTGTTTCAATATATGAATGTGCGCTGCAGGAAGGATAGCTGCGGTAGGCTAGCAGGCAGAATGACAGATTGGCAGGCAGGCTGGCTAGCAGGCTGGCTAGCAGGCTGTCTAGTTGGTAGACAGGTAGTTAGGCATGCTGGCATGCTTGCAGGCAGGCTAGCAGGCAGGCAGGCATGCTTGCGGCAAGCTAGCAGTTATGCAGGCTGGCAGGCAAGCAGTCTTGCAGGCAGTCTTGCAGGCGTGTGGCACCGCGACGCAGCATCATCCCAGGAAAGAGATCAGGGAGTGGAATTTCACGGCTTGCGGAATGCATTTTTGAACACTTAAAGCTCGGCTCAAGACGCTTGGAGCCTCCTTCCTGGTGGGTTGGTCCCATGTTGCTCTGTCTTCCTGCTCTCTCTTTCTTACCTTCTCTCGCTGCTTCTTCCATTCTATTTGTTTGGTTACCGCTGGTCTTCTCTTTTGTTCCCGCTCTTCCTCTCCCATTTCCTGGGGCTTTTATACTTCTTGATGCTTCTCTTCTTTATGGTGCTCTTCCTTTCTTTATGGTGCTCTTCCTTTCTTTATGGTGCTCTTCCTTTCTTTATGGTGCTCTTCCTTTCTTTATGGTGCTCTTCCTTTCTTTATGGTGCTCTTCCTTTCTTTATGGTGCTCTTCCTTTCTTTATGGTGCTCTTCCTTTCTTTATGGTGCTCTTCCTTTCTTTATGGTGCTCTTCCTTTCTTTATGGTGCTCTTCTCTTCCTGGTGCTCTTCTCTTCCTGGTGCTCTTCTCTTCCTGGTGCTCTTCTCTTCTTCCTGGTGCTCTTCTTCCTGGTGCTCTTCTTCCTGGTGCTCTTCTCTTCTTCCTGGTGCTCTTCCCTTCTTCCTGGTGCTCTTCCCTTCTTCCTGGTGCTCTTCCCTTCTTCCTGGTGCTCTTCCCTTCTTCCTGGTGCTCTTCCCTTCTTCCTGGTGCTCTTCCCTTCTTCCTGGTGCTCTTCCCTTCTTCCTGGTGCTCTTCCCTTCTTCCTGGTGCTCTTCCCTTCTTCCTGGTGCTCTTCTCTTCTTCCTGGTGCTCTTCTCTTCTTCCTGGTGCTCTTCTCTTCTTCCTGGTGCTCTTCTCTTCTTCCTGGTGCTCTTCTCTTCTTCCTGGTGCTCTTCTCTTCTTCCTGGTGCTCTTCTCTTCTCCCTGGTGCTCTTCTCTTCTCCCTGGTGCTCTTCTCTTCTCCCTGGTGCTCTTCTCTTCTCCCTGGTGCTCTTCTCTTCTTCCTGGTGCTCTTCCCTTCTTCCTGGTGCTCTTCCCTTCTTCCTGGTGCTCTTCCCTTCTTCCTGGTGCTCTTCCCTTCTTCGTGCACGGTGCTCTTGTGATCTTCCTGCTGTTCCTCGCTTCTTGATACTAACAAAGAGTTAGTATAAATGGGGTTAAGTCAGAGTGGTAAAATGTTGTAAGGGAAGTGCCTCAAGGCTCTGTCCCGGGGCCTCTGTTATTCATAATGTGTATAAAGTATTTAGATTCAGGTTTGAGCAGCAATATTTGCAAATTTGCCGATGATAAGAAAATCGGGAGGGGAAATAAACACGGAAAACGACGCTCTGTCACTTCAAGACGATATAAAAAGGGCTTTGAAAGGGTCAAAAGATTGGCAGATGCAGTTTAATGCTGACTAATATGAGGTTTTGAGGCTAGATAATGATGATGAAGTGGATTAATGGACACAACAAAGATGATATTAATAGGGTATTAAAAGTATCAACACAAGACAACACGAAACAATGGGTATAAAATGAATAAGTCTAAACTAGGGTAAATAATGGTTCGGTAATGGGGTTGTTAATTTGTAGAAATAATTACCACGTAACATAATAGAAGTGGGATACCTCGATTGTTTCAAGCGTAGGCATATATATGAATGAGATTGGCTGGAGATATAAAGGAGCTGCCTTGTATGGGCCACAAGGCCTTCTGCAGTTACCTTCATCCTTATGCTCTAATTTTCCTTCTCATCCAGTTCTTCTCTCTTCTCTACTTTTAGTGAAAGCTTTTCCATGCCCTTTCTATTTCTTTTTTGTTTTCTGTCATTCTCCAATATTTAGTTGTTCCCGTCTTCCTTGTGCGTCTCCCCGTACTTCTCTGTGTGTCTCCCCGTACTTCTCTGTGTGTCTCCCCGTACTTCTCTGTGTGTCTCCCCGTACTTCTCTGTGCGTCTCCCCGTACTTCTCTGTGTGTCTCCCCGTACTTCACTGTGTGTCTCCCCGTACTTCTCTGTGTGTCTCCCCGTACTTCTCTGTGCGTCTCCCCGTACTTCACTGTGTGTCACCCCGTACTTCTCTGTGCGTCTCCCCGTACTTCACTGTGTGTCTCCCCGTACTTCACTGTGTGTCTCCCCGTACTTCACTGTGTGTCTCCCCGTACTTCACTGTGTGTCTCCCCGTACTTCTCTGTGTGTCTCCCCGTACTTCTCTGTGTGTCTCCCCGTACTTCTCTGTGTGTCTCCCCGTACTTCTCTGTGTGTCTCCCCGTACTTCTCTGTGTGTCTCCCCGTACTTCTCTGTGTGTCTCCCCGTACTTCTCTGTGTGTCTCCCCGTACTTCTCTGTGTGTCTCCCCGTACTTCTCTGTGCGTCTCCCCGTACTTCACTGTGTGTCTCCCCGTACTTCTCTGTGTGTCTCCCCGTACTTCTCTGTGCGTCTCCCCGTACTTCTCTGTGTGTCTCCCCGTACTTCACTGTGTGTCTCCCCGTACTTCACTGTGTGTCTCCCCGTACTTCACTGTGTGTCTCCCCGTACTTCACTGTGCGTCTCCCCGTACTTCACTGTGCGTCTCCCCGTACTTCACTGTGCGTCTCCCCGTACTTCTCTGTGTGTCTCCCCGTACTTCTCTGTGTGTCTCCCCGTACTTCTCTGTGTGTCTCCCCGTACTTCTCTGTGTGTCTCCCCGTACTTCTCTGTGTGTCTCCCCGTACTTCTCTGTGTGTCTCCCCGTACTTCTCTGTGTGTCTCCCCGTACTTCTCTGTGTGTCTCCCCGTACTTCTCTGTGTGTCTCCCCGTACTTCTCTGTGTGTCTCCCCGTACTTCTCTGTGTGTCTCCCCGTACTTCTCTGTGTGTCTCCCCGTACTTCTGTGTGTCTCCCCGTACTTCTCTGTGTGTCTCCCCGTACTTCTCTGTGTGTCTCCCCGTACTTCTCTGTGTGTCTCCCCGTACTTCTCTGTGCGTCTCCCCGTACTTCTCTGTGCGTCTCCCCGTACTTCTCTGTGTCTCCCCGTACTTCACTGTGTGTCTCCCCGTACTTCACTGTGTGTCTCCCCGTACTTCTCTGTGTGTCTCCCCGTACTTCTCTGTGTGTCTCCCCGTACTTCTCTGTGTGTCTCCCCGTACTTCTCTGTGTGTCTCCCCGTACTTCTCTGTGTGTCTCCCCGTACTTCTCTGTGTGTCTCCCCGTACTTCTCTGTGTGTCTCCCCGTACTTCTCTGTGTGTCTCCCCGTACTTCTCTGTGTGTCTCCCCGTACTTCTCTGTGTGTCTCCCCGTACTTCTCTGTGTGTCTCCCCGTACTTCTCTGTGTGTCTCCCCGTACTTCTCTGTGTGTCTCCCCGTACTTCTCTGTGTGTCTCCCCGTACTTCTCTGTGTGTCTCCCCGTACTTCTCTGTGTGTCTCCCCGTACTTCTCTGTGTGTCTCCCCGTACTTCTCTGTGTGTCTCCCCGTACTTCTCTGTGTGTCTCCCCGTACTTCTCTGTGTGTCTCCCCGTACTTCTCTGTGTGTCTCCCGTACTTCTCTGTGTGTCTCCCCGTACTTCTCTGTGTGTCTCCCCGTACTTCTCTGTGTGTCTCCCCGTACTTCTCTGTGTGTCTCCCCGTACTTCTCTGTGTGTCTCCCCGTACTTCTCTGTGTGTCTCCCCGTACTTCTCTGTGTGTCTCCCCGTACTTCTCTGTGTGTCTCCCGTACTTCTCTGTGTGTCTCCCCGTACTTCTCTGTGTGTCTCCCCGTACTCACTGTGGTCTCCCGTACTTCTCTGTGTGTCTCCCCGTACTTCTCTGTGTGTCTCCCCGTACTTCTCTGTGTGTCTCCCCGTACTTCTCTGTGTGTCTCCCCGTACTTCTCTGTGCGTCTCCCCGTACTTCTCTGTGTGTCTCCCCGTACTTCTCTGTGTGTCTCCCCGTACTTCTCTGTGTGTCTCCCCGTACTTCTCTGTGTGTCTCCCCGTACTTCTCTGTGTGTCTCCCCGTACTTCTCTGTGTGTCTCCCCGTACTTCTCTGTGCGTCTCCCCGTACTTCTCTGTGCGTCTCCCCGTACTTCTCTGTGCGTCTCCCCGTACTTCACTGTGCGTCTCCCCGTACTTCACTGTGCGTCTCCCCGTACTTCTCTGTGCGTCTCCCCGTACTTCTCTGTGCGTCTCCCCGTACTTCTCTGTGCGTCTCCCCGTACTTCTCTGTGCGTCTCCCCGTACTTCTCTGTGTGTCTCCCCGTACTTCACTTGTATTTCCCCCTTGTATTTATTGACATTTTCCTTATGATCTTCCGTTCACCTCTTCCTTCGTCTTCCCCCTCTTCCTGCCCCCCGGTCACTCCCGCCCCCCCCCGGTCACTCCCGCCCCCCCCCCCGGTCACTCCCGCCCCCCCCCGGTCACTCCCGCCCCCCCCCGGTCTCTCCCGCCATCTCCCCCGGTCACTCCCGCCCCCTCCCCCGGTCACTCCCGCCCCCCGGTCACTCCCGCCCCCCCCCGGTCACGCCCGCCCTCCCCCGGTCACTCCCGCCCTCCCCCGGTCACTCCCGCCCTCCCACGGTCACTCCCGCCCCCCCCCGGTCACTCCCGCCCCCCCCCCGGTCACTCCCGCCCCCCCCCGGTCTCTCCCGCCCCCCCGGTCACTCCCGCCCCCCCGGTCACTCCCGCCCCCCCCGGTCACTCCCGCCCCCCCCGGTCACTCCCGCCCCCCCCCCGGTCACTCCCGCCCCACCCCCCGGGTCACTCCCGCCCCACCCCCGGGTCACTCCCGCCCCCACCCCCCGGTCACTCCCGCCCCACCCCCCCCCCCCGGTCACTCCCGCCCCACCCCCCCCCCCGGTCACTCCCGCCCCACCCCCCCCGGTCACTCCCGCCCCACCCCCCCCGGTCACTCCCGCCCCACCCCCCCCCGGTCACTCCCGCCCCACCCCCCCCCGGTCACTCCCGCCCCACCCCCCCCCGCTCACTCCCGCCCCACCCCCGGGGTCACTCCCGCCCCACCCCCCCGGTCACTCCCGCCCCACCCCCCCCCGCTCACTCCCGCCCCACCCCCGGGGTCACTCCCGCCCCTCCCCCCGGTCACTCCCGCCCCACCACCCCCGGGTCACTCCCGCCCCTCCCCCCGGTCACTCCCGCCCCACCCCCGGGGTCACTCCCGCCCCACCCCCCCGGTCACTCCCGCCCCACCCCCCCCCGCTCACTCCCGCCCCACCCCCGGGGTCACTCCCGCCCCACCCCCCCGGTCACTCCCGCCCCACCCCCCCCCGCTCACTCCCGCCCCACCCCCGGGGTCACTCCCGCCCCACCCCCCCCCGGTCACTCCCGCCCCACCACCCCCCCGGTCACTCCCGCCCCACCACCCCCGGGTCACTCCCGCCCCTCCCCCCGGTCACTCCCGCCCCACCCCCGGGTCACTCCCGCCCCACCCCCCCGGTCACTCCCGCCCCACCCCCCCCCCGCTCACTCCCGCCCCACCCCCGGGGTCACTCCCGCCCCACCCCCCCCGGTCACTCCCGCCCCACCACCCCCGGGTCACTCCCGCCCCTCCCCCCGGTCACTCCCGCCCCACCCCCGGGGTCACTCCCGCCCCACCCCCCCGGTCACTCCCGCCCCACCCCCCCCCGCTCACTCCCGCCCCACCCCCGGGTCACTCCCGCCCCACCCCCCCGGTCACTCCCGCCCCACCACCCCCGGGTCACTCCCGCCCCTCCCCCCGGTCACTCCCGCCCCACCCCCCCGGTCACTCCCGCCCCTCCCCCCGGTCACTCCCGCCCCTCCCCCGGTCACTCCCGCCCCTCCCCCCGGTCACTCCCGCCCCCCTTCAACTCCTTCCCTCTGGTCCTGTTTAGGCATTCAGGTCAGCGATGCAACGCAAAGAGTATTGTTTGTGCTCACGCGGGTTGCTTTCAAGCTTGCTACCACACGCACGCTCACACACACACACACACACACACACACACACACACACACACACACACACACACACACACACAGACACTACTCAGTGTCAGAGTAGTTAGTAAATGGAATGCATTAGGAAGTGATGTGGTGGAGGCTGACTCCATACACAGTTTCAAATGTAGATATGATAGAGCCCAATAGGCTCAGGAATCTGTACACCAGTTGATTGACGGTTGAGAGGCGGGACCAAAGAGCCAGAGCTCAACCCCCGCAAGCACAATTAGGCGAGTACAATTAGGTGAGTACACACACACACCACACACACACACACACACACACACACACACACACACACACACACACACACACACACACACACAGGAGTAAAAAGTAAGGTGCTCCAGTGGATCCAAGAGTATCTTTTAAGAGTATATCTAAGAGTATCAGAGTATTTAAGCAACAGGAAACAGCGAGTAACTGTGAGGGGGGGAGACGTCAGAGTGGCGAGATGTCATCAGCGTAGTCCCACAGGGCTCTGTACTTGGACTCATCCTGTTTCTAATGTGTGTGAACGATCTTTCAGAGAGTATAAACTCATTCCTCTTAATGTTTGTCAATGATGCAAAAATTATTTGAAGGTTCAAGACAGATGAAAATAGACAGAGACTACAGGACGACCTGGACAAACTGGAGGAATATTTTAGAAAATTGCTACTAAAGTTCAATTTTTAAAGGTGGAAAGTAATGAAATTAGGCGAAGGGAGTAGGTGACTGAACACAAGGTATCATTTGGGAGGTGAAATCCTGCAAGAATCAAATAGAAAGAAAGATCTGAGGTTTTATATCACACCGAACCTGTCCCTAGAAGCCCCCATCAAAAGGATATCATCAGCGGCATATGCTAGATTGACCAACATTAGAACTGCCTTTAGAAACTTGTATAAGGAATCATTCTGGATCTTGTACACCACTTATGTCAGACCAATCCTTGAGTATGCAGCTCCAGCCTGGAGTCCATACCTAGTTAAACACAAGACAAAGTTAGAGAAGATTCAGATGTGTGCCACCAGACTCGTCCTGGAACTGAGAGGTATGAGCTACGAGGAAAGGCTAAAGTAGCTAAACCTCACGTCCATACAAGACATAAAAGTAAGGGGAGACATGATAACCACCTACAAAATTCACAGGGTAATTGACAGGGCGGACAAAGACAAACTCTTCAGCACGGGTGGAACATGAACAGGTGGGAACTTAGAAATGATCCATAGAGACATTATAAAGAATTTCTTCAGTGTTAGAGTAGTTAACAAAGTTAATGCATTAAGCAGTAATGTGGTGGAGGCTGACTCGCACAGTTTCAATTGTAGATATGATAGAGCCCAGTAGGCTCAGGAACCTGTACACCAGTTGATTGACAGTTGAGAGGCGGGACCAAAGAGACAGAGGTTATCCCCTGCACGCACAACTAGGTGAGTACCCACACGGGAGCACACCCAGCGCGACTAGCCAGACACAACAGTGGGCCGGGACACACACACACACACACACACCACTAACAACAGTGGGCCGGGACACACACACACACACACACACACACACACACACACACACACACACACACACACACACACACACACACACACACCACTAACAACAGTGGGCCGGGACACACACACACCACTAACAACAGTGGGCCGGGACACACACACACCACTAACAACAGTGGGCCGGGACACACACCACTAACAACAGTGGGCCGGGACACACACCACTAACAACAGTGGGCCGGGACACACACCACTAACAACAGTGGGCCGGGACACACACACACCACTAACAACAGTGGGCCGGGACACACACCACTAACAACAGTGGGCCGGGACACACACCACTAACAACAGTGGGCCGGGACACACACCACTAACAACAGTGGGCCGGGACACACACACACACCACTAACAACAGTGGGCCGGGACACACACACACACACACCACTAACAACAGTGGGCCGGGACACACACACACACATACACCACTAACAACAGTGGGCCGGGACACACACACACACACACACCACTAACAACAGTGGGCCGGGACACACACCACTAACAACAGTGGGCCGGGACACACACACACACACACCACTAACAACAGTGGGCCGGGACACACACCACTAACAACAGTGGGCCGGGACACACACACACATACACCACTAACAACAGTGGGCCGGGACACACACACACATACACCACTAACAACAGTGGGCCGGGACACACACACACACACACACACACACACACACACACACACACACACACACACACACACACACACACACACACACACACACCACTAACAACACACAACACTGAGACAAAACACCTGCACGTGGCAACCTCCACCAAAACTCTGACAAAAGATCCTGAAATTCCTTTTACGTTAAAGGTGACGACAGACGTGAGGGAGGGGCGGGAGGGTGTGAGGGAGGAGGGGCGAGGGGCAGGAGGGTGTGATGGAGGTGGGCATTTTAGTGAGGAAGGAGGGCTGGAAGAGAGTGGGTGGAGGGGAGGGCGGGGGAGAGAGTGAGGGAATGAGGAGTCAGTGTGTTAGGAGAGGAATGAGGGCACGAGGGACGAAAGGAATAAGGGTGTGAGGGAGGAGGGGCGGGAGGGTGTGAGGGAGCAGGCATGGGAGGGTGTGAGGGAGGAGGGGCATGAGGGGGGGGAGAGGAAGGAAGGTGTGAGGTAGGAGAAGAATGACGGAGGATGGGAGAGGAGGTATAAAGAGTGACATGATGGAATGAGGGTGTGAAGGAGAAGGTTGTGGTGCAGGAGAGACAGAAGGATGTCATAAAGTGTCAAACATCGAGTGAGTCATAACTTGACTCACTCCATTGTATTTCCTCGACATAAAGTTCTCACAATCCTCATCAGTCTGTAACGTCCTTTACCTGTTAACATCACAAAAGATCATCTTCACAGGCCTGCTTTTGCCTTTCACACATTTCCCCATTCCTATATACACCGTAATGTGTTTGCTGGTGCTAAATTTCTGCAAGAAGTCACAGTTCTTCCTTATCTCGGCCAGTGCTGGATACGTTATCCATCTCAGACCTACCAAACATGAATACTCTTGCATCTTTCAGAAAACGGGAGTTGCTTGGACAATCTTGACCACATACTAATAACTATTTGTGGTTTTCAGACGTTAACAGCCTCTGCAACTTCAGGTTAAATTTCTATTTATATATTTCCTCTCCCATATTGCACTACATGATGGGTAACATGCCTGACCCACCCCCTTTCTCATCTCCTTTCCAGTCCTCATTTCCCTTCCAGGTGCTGTATCGTCATTCAGGCTTACTGTCTCATCTTAAAATTTTCCTTTCCTTACTGGACACGGTTTCCTTTCTGCTTTATGAAAGGCTCATCAAGATTATGATATTCAATAACTGATTAAACATAATTTTCCCCAGTCACTTAAAGCTTCATCTAGATATAACCTAATATGTCACTTATTCCAACACGTGTCACCTAGCCTAACACGTGTCACCTAGCCTAACACGTGTCACCTAGCCTAACACGTGTCACCTAGCCTTGCACGTGTCACCTAGCCTAGCACGTGTCACCTAGCCTAGCACGTGTCACCTAGCCTAGCACGTGTCACCTAGCCTAACACGTGTCACCTAGCCTAACACGTGTCACCTAGCCTTGCACGTGTCACCTAGCCTTGCACGTGTCACCTAGCCTAGCACGTGTCACCTAGCCTAGCACGTGTCACCTAGCCTAGCACGTGTCACCTAGCCTAGCACGTGTCACCTAGCCTAGCACGTGTCACCTAGCCTTGCACGTGTCACCTAGCCTTGCACGTGTCACCTAGCCTTGCACGTGTCACCTAGCCTTGCACGTGTCACCTAGCCTTGCACGTGTCACCTAGCCTAACACGTGTCACCTAGCCTAACACGTGTCACCTAGCCTAACACGTGTCACCTAGCCTAGCACGTGTCGCCTAGCCTAACACGTGTCACTTAGCCTAACACGTGTCACTTAGCCTAACACGTGTCGCCTAGCCTAGCACGTGTCACCTAGCCTTGCACGTGTCACCTAGCCTTGCACGTGTCACCTAGCCTAGCACGTGTCACCTAGCCTTGCACGTGTCACCTAGCCTAGCACGTGTCACCTAGCATTACACCTGTCATTAACTCATCATCTGCCACTTGACCCAACACCTGCAACATAACCTAACATCTGCCACTTGACCCAACACCTGCAACATAACCTAACATCTGCTACTTAATTAACCCAACACCTGCCACTTTTTATTTAATGCACTAACATACAGGAAAGAAATATTGGAAGCTTTTTTAACAGGAGCTGTGTGTGTGTGTGTGTGTGTTTGTGTGTGTGTGTGTGTGTGTGTGTGTGTGTGTGTTTGTGTGTGTGTGTGTGTGTGTGTGTGTTTGTGTGTGTTTGTGTGTGTGTGTGTTTGTGTGTGTGTGTGTTTGTGTGTGTTTGTGTGTGTGTGTGTTTGTGTGTGTGTGTGTTTGTGTGTGTGTGTGTTTGTGTGGGTGTGTGTTTGTGTGTGTGTGTGTTTGTGTGTGTGTGTTTGTGTGTGTGTGTGTTTGTGTGTGTGTGTGTTTGCGTGTGTGTGTGTGTGTGTGTGTGTGTTTTGTGTGTGTGTGTGTGTGTGTGTGTGTGTGTGTGTGTGTGTGTTTGTGTGTGTGTGTGTGTGTGTGTGTGTGTGTGTGTGTGTGTGTGTGTGTGTGTGTGTGTTTGTGTGTGTGTGTTTGTGTGTGTGTGTTTGTGTGTGTGTACTCACCTAGTTCACCTAGTTGTGTTTGCGGGGGTTGAGCTCTGGCTCTTTGGTCCCGCCTCTCAACCGTCAATCAACAGGTGTACAGATTCATGAGCCTATCGGGCTCTGTCATATCTACACTTGAAACTGTGTATGGAGTCAGCCTCCACCACATCACTTCCTAATGCATTCCATTTGTCAACCACTCTGACACTAAAAAAGTTCTTTCTAATATCTCTGTGGCTCATTTGGGCACTCAGTTTCCACCTGTGTCCCCTTGTGCGTGTTCCCCTTGTGTTAAATAGACTGTCTTTATCTACCCTATCAATCCCCTTCAGAATCTTGAATGTGGTGATCATGTCCCCCCTAACTCTTCTGTCTTCCAGCGAAGTGAGGTTTAATTCCCGTAGTCTCTCCTCGTAGCTCATACCTCTCAGCTCGGGTACTAGTCTGGTGGCAAACCTTTGAACCTTTTCCAGTTTAGTCTTATCCTTGACTAGATATGGACTCCATGCTGGGGCTGCATACTCCAGGATTGGCCTGACATATGTGGTATACGAAGTTCTGAATGATTCTTTACACAAGTTTCTGAATGCCGTTCGTATGTTGGCCAGCCTGGCATATGCCGCTGATGTTATCCGCTTGATATGTGCTGCAGGAGACAGGTCTGGCGTGATATCAACCCCCAAGTCTTTTTCCTTCTCTGACTCCTGAAGAATTTCCTCTCCCAGATGATACCTTGTATCTGGCCTCCTGCTCCCTACACCTATCTTCATTACATTACATTTGGTTGGGTTAAACTCTAACAACCATTTGTTCGACCATTCCTTCAGCTTGTCTAGGTCTTCTTGAAGCCTCAAACAGTCCTCTTCTGTTTTAATCCTTCTCATAATTTTAGCATCGTCCGCAAACATTGAGAGAAATAAATCGATACCCTCCGGGAGATCATTTACATATATCAGAAACAAGATAGGACCGAGTACAGAGCCCTGTGGGACTCCACTGGTGACTTCACGCCAATCGGAGGTCTCACCCCTCACTGTAACTCTCTGCTTCCTATTGCTTAGATACTCCCTTATCCACTGGAGCACCTTACCAGCTACACCTGCCTGTCTCTCCAGCTTATGTACCAGCCTCTTATGCGGTACTGTGTCAAAGGCTTTCCGACAATCCAAGAAAATGCAGTCCGCCCAGCCCTCTCTTTCTTGCTTAATCTGTGTCACCTGATCGTAGAATTCTATCAAGCCTGTAAGGCAAGATTTACCCTCCCTGAATCCATGTTGGCGATTTGTCACGAAGTCCCTTCTCTCCAGATGTGTTACCAGGTTTTTTCTCACGATCTTCTCCATCACCTTGCATGGTATACAAGTCAAGGACACTGGCCTGTAGTTCAGTGCCTCTTGTCTGTCGCCCTTTTTGTATATTGGGACCACATTCGCCATCTTCCATATTTCTGGTAGGTCTCCCGTCTCTAGTGATTTACTATACACTATGGAGAGTGGCAGGCAAAGTGCCTCTGCACACTCTTTCAGTACCCATGGTGAGATCCCATCTGGACCAACAGCCTTTCTAACATCCAGATACAGCAGGTGTCTCTTGACCTCCTCTCTCGTAATTTCGAACTCCTCCAAGGCCGCCTGGTTTACCTCCCTTTCTCCTGGCACAGTGACCTCACCCTGTTCTATTGTGAAGACCTCCTGGAACCTCTTGTTAAGTTCCTCACACACCTCTCTGTCATTCTCTGTATACCTGTCCTCGCCTGTTCTAAGTTTCAATACCTGTTCTTTCACTGTTGTTTTCCTTCTGATGTGACTGTGGAGTAGCTTTGGTTCGGTCTTGGCTTTGTTTGCTATATCATTTTCAAAATTTTTCTCTGCTTCTCTTCTCACCCTGACGTACTCATTCCTGGTTCTCTGGTATCTCTCTCTGCTTTCTGGTGTTCTGTTATTCCGGAAGTTCCTCCACGCCTTTTTGTTCAGTTTCTTCGCTTCCATACATGCCCTATTATACCATGGATTCTTCTGTTGCTTCTCGGATTTTTCCCTTTGGGCCGGGATGAACCTGTTTACTGCCTCCTGACACTTTTGGGTAACATAGTCCATCATACCCTGTACAGACTTATCTCTGAGGTCTGTGTCCCAAGGTATTTCACTTAGGAAACTTCTCATCTGTTCATAATTCCCCTTTCGGTATGCCAGCCTTTTGATTCCTAGTTCTTTTTGGGGGGAGATAAGTCCTAGCTCTACCAGGTACTCAAAGTACAATACACTGTGATCACTCATTCCCAAGGGCGCTTCCATCTTAACTTCCCTTATATCCCATTCATTTAGGGTAAATATCAAATCAAGCATTGCTGGTTCATCTTCTCCTCTCATTCTTGTTAGTTCTTTGGTGTGCTGGCTTAGAAAGTTTCTTGTTGCCACGTCCAGCAGCTTAGCTCTCCATGTTTCTGGTCCTCCATGCGGGTCTCTGTTCTTCCAATCTATCTTCCCATGGTTGAAGTCTCCCATAATTAGTAGTCCAGATCCATTCCTGCTAGCAACAGAAGCTGCTCTTTCTATTATGTTAATGGTGGCCATGTTGTTTCTATCATATTCCTGTCTAGGTCTTCTGTCATTTGGTGGTGGATTATATATGACTGCGACTATAATTTTTTTCCCTCCATTTGTTACAGTACCTGCTATGTAGTCACTGAAACCTTCGCAGCCCTGAATATCCATCTCCTCAAAATCCCAGCCTTGTCTTACCAGCAGAGCTACACCACCCCCACCTCTTCCTTCCCTCTCTTTCCTCATAACATAATAGTCCTGTGGGAACACTGCATTTGTTATCGTTTTCGTGATCTTTGTTTCTGTGAGGGCTATTATGTCTGGGTTTTCCTCTAGTACCAGTTCTCCAAGCTCATTTGCTTTATTTGTAATTCCATCTATGTTTGTGTACATCGCTTTGAGGCTCACTTTCTTCTGTCCCTTCTCAAATCGCCTCCTTGGTGAGTGTTCTGCTGGTGGGGGAGGCTGTTCCATGGGTGTGAGGACCTGTGAGGTGGATAACAGGGTCTCAGAGGATACTGGGATGTGGGGCGGGGGATCCAGTGAAGGGGGAGGGACAGGGAGGGTATGGGGTGAAAGGGGAGGGAGGACGGGAAGGAAAGGGGGGGGGAGGGAGGACTCGGGAGGAGGGGAGGGGTAGAAGGGTGGGGATTGGGTGTGGGGGGAGGGAGATTTTGCTGAACATTTGAGTGGGGGCAGGGAGGGTTTGGGGTAGGGGGGTTTTCTATGCAGTGGAGGGAGGCGGG